>NW_027364156.1:195000-298059 GCF_046119375.1 Phyllobates terribilis | reverse complement strand
GTGTGCAATGATCATATTAACACCATGGGTGTGTCACAGAATTTTATACCATTGGGCAGTGAAGAAAAAATAATTACATTTTTATCTCAAATATTTTGTTTTAGCCCCAGATTTTACATTTTAAATGGGGTTAATGGATAAAACTGGCCCCTAAAATGTGGCCCACAATTTCTGCTGAATGTGGCAATACCTCATATGTGGCTGTACAGTACTGCTTAGCCACACGGCGACACTCGGGAAGGACGGAGCGCTTTTTGACTGCTGGAGTATAGGTTTTCCTAGAATAGTTTGCGGACTCCATATACAGAGACCCTAAATGCTAAAAGAGCAGAATACCCGCACTCAAGTGACCCCATTTTGTAAGTTATACCCCTGACAAACATGTGGATGGTAAATCTGATGTAGGCACACACTGGAACTCTGGAGGGCGGGGGTGGGGTGGGAAAGGGGGGCTAGCATTAAAATTTCGGAGCACAGAATTTGCTATATTTCTTTTGGGGGCGAGGAGTTATTTCACTTTTCCAGTGCCCTTGTGCTATCAGTAACGTGGAAGCACCCTATATTTACATTGACAGATGAAACCAGGGGAGGAGTCCTGAGGAGATAATTTGCATATTCCCACTGCATTTTGGGATAAGTGAAGAGTCTCCGCGAGCTCAAAGAACACTGGATTTTGGCCGTTGGAGCTGAAAGGAGGATATCGGTAAACCGAATTTTGGAGCGTTTTTCACTGTTTTCATAACACATTAACAATAAGAACATGGAAGAGTCCAGGAGCCATTTGGTGAGCTGCATATCCTGATACATGTTCACATACTTGCCAGGGAAAAGCCAAACTTCACATGCCAGAAATGCAAGCTTGTGTCCCTGTTGGAGGAAAAGTTGCAAAATCTAGAAGAGAGGTTAACTACCTTGAAAATCATTAAGGAAGGTGAAGAGTTCTTAAGACAGAGGAGAATTATCTCTTCATGATACAGGAAGAGAAGAAATTCGAACTGCACCTGATGAAACAGAGGAATGGAAGCATGTGACCCAGAGAAGCAGGAGTATCGAGAGGCAGTCAGCACCCATACTGCTCAGGAACCAGTACCAGGCTCTCACACAGGAGAACCATGAAGAAATACAGCAAGATAAGACTTTGCCCACAATGAATAAACTTGTAAGCCCTCAGAATCCTCCTGGATAGAGAAAGAAAATGTTGTGAAGAAAAAACGGAGAGTGGTGGTCATGGGGGATTCCCTGTTGAGAGGAACAGAGGCCGCTATCTGCAGACCAGACATAACCTCAAGAGAAATGTGCTGTCTTCCAGGAGCAAAAATTAAAGATGTGTCTGACTGGATACCAAGACTTTTCAGACCTACAGATCACTACCCATTCCTGCTAATACATGTGGGAACAAATGACCCTGCAAGAAAGGACCTGGAAACCATCTGCAGTGACTTTGAAGACTTAGGCAAGAAAGTGAAAGAATTGGGAGCGCAGGTGGTCTTCTCATCCATCCTCCCAGTGGATGGCCATGGAGCAATGAGGTGGAATAAGATTCTAAAGGTAAACAACTGGCTAGTTCGATGGTGCTGTCAACAAGGATTTGGATTTCTGAATCATGGAATAAATTACCTATATGATGGACTACTTGCTAGAGATGGGATGCCCCTTACGAAGACTGGAAAACATGTATTTGGAAGTCGCCTTGCTACACTCATCAAGAGAGCTTTAATCTAGAACAATATGGGAAGGGAAGCAAAAGGCCAGAAAAAGCCATACAGCTGACAAATACTATTGAGATCTCTGCTATTGGAAGTGGAAAGGAAGAACAAAGACAAAAAAATCTAAGTAATAAAAATATGGGAGGAAGAGAAACCAATCACAAACTAAAATGTTTTTATACAAATGCACAAAGCATGGGCAAGAAACAAGGAGAATTGGAACTACTAACGCAGGAAAAGAAATATGATGTCATTGGAATCACTGAAACTTGGTGGGACGATACACATGATTGGAATGCAAGGCTAAAAGGATACAACTTATTTGCAAGAAGCAGACTTGATAAACGAGGAGGAGGTGTTGCATTGTATGTTAGAAAAGCGTATATCTGCAGAGAGATTGAAGCAGAGACTTCGAGTTCTGTGGAAAGTGTTTGGGTCAGAATACAAGGAGAGAACAACGGAAAGGACACCATTGTAGGCATTTACTACAGGCCACCTGGGCAAGCTGAAGATATGGATGAACTCTTTATGTATCAAATGACCAAGTTCTCCAAAAAATATGACGTAGTGGTCATGGGAGATTTCAACTATCCAGACATTTGTTGGGAATCTCTCTCAAGTAAACTAACAGGTCAAGCAAATTCTTATCCTCTCTTGCTGACAACTTTATCTTCCAAAAGGTAGGGGAGAAAACAAGGGGATCTGCTACTTTGGATCTAATCCTTATAAACAGGGAGGAAATGGTTGAGGAGATAAAAGTGGCTGTGACCCTAGGAGGCAGCGATCATGCTATTATAGAATTTTGGATAGCTAGAGGAGGAAGACATGTGAAGACTCAAACTTCAAGGTTAGATTTTAGATAGGCAGATTTTAAGAGACTCAGAAAGAGAATAGGAGGGATCCAATGGCTGGATGTCCTTAAGGACAAAAATGTCCAGGAAGGATGGGAAATTTTTTAAAAATGAGATTCTCAAAGCACAATCGTTAACAATCCCGAAAAGTAGGAAGAATGGGAAGCATTTAAGGAAACCAGGATGGATGAACACAGCACTTAAACACATGCTAAAAAGAAAGAAAGAAATGTTTATCAAATGGAAAGAAGGAGTCATATCTAAAGAAGATTATAATGCAGTCTGCAGATCCTGCAGGGCACGTATCAGGTCAGCTAAAGCTGACAATGAATTAAGGCTTGCAAGAGATGTCAAAAGCAATAAAAAAGGATTTTGGGGGTATGTCAAAAGTAAAAGAAAAGTCAAAGATGCTATAGGATTTTTACAGGATGAAAATGGTGAAATGGTAAGAAAGGATGTTGAGAAGGCCGAACTTTTTAATTCCTATTTTGCATCTGTTTTCTCTCAGAAAGAAAATGGAACATCAACTGATCTTCACTGTCCTATTAAAGGAATTAAAGAATCCAGGTTATCTGTAAACAGAAAGATTGTGAGGGAATATTTAGCTAACATAAATGAGTTCAAGTCTCCAGGTCCAGATGAATTAAACCCCAGAGTACTGAAGGAGATCGTAGAAGAAATTTTAGAACCACTCTCCATAATCTTTGAAAATTCTTGGAGAACAGGAGAAGTCCCAGAAGACTGGAGAAGAGCAAATGTTGTTCCTATCTTCAAAAAGGGGAAGAAAGTGGACCCAGGGAACTATAGGCCGGTGAGTCTGACTTCTATACCAGGAAAGATCTTTGAACAAATTATTAAACAACATGTATGTAAGTACCTGGATAAGAATGAAGTGATTAACCAGAGTCAGCATGGGTTTGTAACTAACAAGTCATGTCAGACTAACTTAATTTCCTTCTATGACAGAATCACTGACTGGGTGGATCAGGGAAATTATTAAGGGGACGGTTGCAAACAACTTTTATTAAATAATGGAAAGCAACCGTACACGGGGTCCGCGATGCAGCCTGGTGGACTGCGGCCAAACACCTTCCGGGTGAGAAGGTAAAACAACCAACTTAAATAACAATCCCTTCCGTGTTACTGCACACCGGAACGGGAATAGGGATTCGCACTATCTTCGTTAACAGCACGAGAGATGTGCGATAAATAATATATCTGTAGCCCTGTTAACTGCACAGGGACTACACAGCAGACGCTAGGATGCGTGTGTGACTCACGTCGGCGAATACGTGCTCCCAGCCTGCGTGCTACCGGACTGAGGAGAATCTCTCCACGTGGCTTACAGGCGGTGCTGGGAATAGGGTGTCTGCAGACTGCTCGGGGTGTATGGTGACCCCTTTGTCGGAGCCAGACTGTCAGATGAAGCTACCTGCCTATTTCATCTAAGCCTGCCTATTTCCACTAAACCTGCCTGCCAGAAACTAAAGCACACGTGGAGCCCAAAAGACCAAGCGTCCACACAACACCATCACAGCTCAATGATCAGAGCGCGCCGCCATATCTGTGGGCGGGCTATTTAAAGATTAAGCCCTGCCCACCATCGCACTATTGGTGACGTCACCCGCAACCAATCAGGTGGCGCCAGGTCACCGGATCAGCTGACTCCCAAACCACCAATCACGGTCCACCATGTCACGGGCATGCTCGGTGCAGAGAATCCTGGACTTAAGCTTTAGCAGCCCTGTTTCCCTCCGCAACCTATCCTTCATGTTGCTAGGAACAAAGACCAAAGAGACAACCTGTATATCTCGTGCACCAGCTAGGCGTTGGGACTGATGATGATGCTGAGCACCATCAGCCCTGGCTGGACCAGAATGGGAGACTACAGAATCCACTGATGGTTCTGAACCCATTTCAAATCCAGCAAACACCCGACGCCTAACAGAAATGCTGTAGATATAGTATATCTTGACTTCAGCAAAGTATTTGACAAAGTATCTCACACCATCCTTATTGAAAAAATGACCAAGTATTGAAAGGACAAGGCAACTGTTAGGTGGATTCATAACTGGCTTAGTGATCGGACTCAACGGGTGGTCGTAAATGGCTTCACATCCAGCTGGATGAATGTCTCAAGTGGGGTACCACAGGGCTCTGTCCTGGGACCTGTATTGTTCAACATCTTTAGCAATGATTTAGATGACGGAATTGAGGGTAAACTGATTAAATTTGCTGATGACACAAAGCTAGGAGGGATAGCTAACACTAGAGAAGAGAAAGAGAGGATTCAAAAAGACCTTAATAAACTGGAGCAGTGGGCAGCAAGTAACAGAATGTTTTTTAACAGGGAAAAATGCAAAGTACTACATCTGGGCAATAAAAATGAAAAAAGCATATACAAAATGGGAGGAATAGAGCTAAGCAACAGTACATGTGAAAAATACTTAGTTATACTAATAGATCATAGACTGAACATGAGTCAACAGTGTGATGCAGCAGCAAAAAAAGGCAAATACAATTCTGGGATGTTTTAACAGAAGCATACAATCTAGATCACGTGAAGTCATTATCGGACTTTACTCCTCTTTGGTGAGACCTCATCTGGAATACTGTGTCCAGTTTTGGGCACCACATTTTAAAAAAGACATCGACAAACTGAGCAAGTTCAGAGAAGAGCGACCAGAATGGTGCCCGGTCTGCAAACCATGTCCTATGAGGAACGGTTGCAGGATTTGGGAATGTTTAGCTTGCAAAAAAGAAGACTGAGAGGAGACTTAATAGCTGTCTACAAATATGTCAAGGGCTGTCACATTGTAGAAGGATCATCTTTATTCTCATTTGCACAAGGAAAGACTAGAATCAATGGGATGAAACTGAATGGGAGGAGACACAGATTAGATATTAGAAAAAACTTTTTGACAGTTAGGATGATCATCGAGTGGAACAGGCTGCCACGAGAGGTGGTGAGTTCTCCTTCAATGGACGTCTTCAAGCAGAGGCTGGACAGACATCTGTCTGAGATGATTTAGTGAATCCTGCTTTGAGCTGGGGGTTGGACCAGATGACCCAGGAGGTCCCTTCCAACTCTACAATTGTATGATTCTATGGATCTGAGTGTTTTGTTTGTTTTGTGGATAGATTTGAAGCTTTTATTGGGAACATTTAACATAACATTTTGGATCATATTTATCCTGTGCTCTATGCTGAGCACTTATTTTGGGGTTTCCATCGAAATCTCTGGGTGACGTGATTCAGGTGACACCCCCCAGTGGATCCATTCATTATAATGAGGCAGCAGAGTTACTCTTCTGGGCTCCATCTTACCTCTGTTCAGCGTTGTCCTACTTTTCAGAGGTGTCCAAAACTGCGGCCGATCGCGCATTTATGCACACCTAAAAAGACGGACAATACCAACTCACAGGCCAGACGGCGTCCAGTGTTGCCATCTGCCTTGTTTTAGGGAATCGTCCTCTGGGACAGTCATGTAAGGGCTTGTTTTTTGCGGGACGATTTGACGTTTTTATTGGTACCATTTTTGGTCACATGTCATTTTTTGATTGCTTTCTATTCTAAATTTGGGGAGGGAAAATAAACAAAAACTGGCAATTCAGGAATTGTGTTTTTTTTTTTTTTAATGCCGTTCCGCGTGTGGTAAAATTGATAAGGCAGAGTTATTCTTCAGCTCTGTACGTTTACAGCGGTACCACATTAATAGCGTTTTTATACAAAAAATATATATATTTTTTGCATCGCTTTATTCTGAGAGCTATAATTTTTTTATTTTTTCACTGATGGGGCTGTATGGCGGCTTGTTTCTTGTGGGACAAGATGACGTTTTCAGCGGTACTAATTTTATTTAGATTTGGTTTTTTTATCGTGTTTTATTCCCCTTTTTTTTTTGATGATAAAGCATCGTTAGCCTCGTTTTTTTAAGTTTTTTTTGTGCGGCGTTCACTGAAGGGGTTAAATAGTGTGACACTTTTATAGGTCGGGTTGTTCCAGACTCGGCAATACCAAATATGTGTACTTTTTTTTATTTTTTTATTTTTTTTTACATAAAAATGTGTATTTATTAGTGAATATTTTTTTTAATTATTATTATTATTATTATTATTTTTTTTTTACACATTTTTTGCCATTTATTTTTTACTTTTTTACTTAGTCCCTTTATGGGACTTTCACTTGTTTCTCTTTGATCACAGGTATAATGTATTGCAATGTACTAGATTGCAGTGCATTCATTATACCTTTAGTGAACGCTCCTGAGCCCATGCTGTGAGCATGGTCTCATCAGCTTTCCGTAGCTTGGTGACCAGGGGGTCGTCATGACGACCCCTGGTCACCATGGCAATGATTGGGCCCCACGACATCGCAGGGGCACCGATCTGTCAGGGGGTTAACAGCCAGGGGTGGTGCTGACACGGCTACTAGCTGTTTAGTGCCGGAGCTCAGCCACTGGCGGCGCTGAACTCCGACACTGATCGGGCTGGAGACGCTGATATTTCAGCATCTCCTGCACGATCATGCTGAGATCGGTCAGTCAGATTGACTGACCGATCGCAGCAATCTAGGTGTGCGGACCGACCATATGGCTCCCTGCACCCCATCTTGTGCTGCTCAGCTGTCACAGATAGCTGTCCACACGTATCTGTCACTGCGTGTTTACACGCTGTGACAGTTTAAAGCCATAACGGACACTGCACGGCAAGGAGCATTAACTTACACCTGCTCATGCCGTGCAGTGTCCGTCATTGGGCGTTATGGGGTTAATACCGCTGTCAAGTGTGATGGTGACATGTAACAGACTTTAACATAATGGCCATCAGTTCTAATGAACATGGGGCCACCGTGCAGTATGAATGCAGATTGACGAAGGGTTACCTTGACTGCCGGATGACCACTTTAAAAAAATATATATATGGCTCTCAGAATATGGTGACAAAAGCCAAATTGTTTTTGTAAATGTTTTATTTTATTTTTAATTAGTAAATCATGAATAGAAATATATAGATTTGGTTTCCCGTAACCATACTGACCCATAGAGCAAAGGTAACAGATCACCACTAGATTAGCACAAAGTAAGGCTGAGTTCACACGATGCGTTTTTCGTGCGTTTCCGCGGCGTTTTTGCAGTTGCGTAAACGCCGCGGAAAAGCATGAAAAACGCATGGTAGAAGGGCAGCAATGTTCCCCAATTGAAATCCGCATGTACTGTGCCCATGATGCGGATTTTTCCGCAGCGTAAACGCTGCGGTCAAAAATCCGCAGCATTTCAATTAATTTTGGGGAAACGCTGCTCTTTTGCCGCCATTAACTTGCATTAGACCGCATGGAATCCGCATCACTGTATATGTTGATGCGCTTTTCATGCGGTCTAATGTGCGGATGGTACCCGGGTGTGGAGGAGAGGACTCTCATCCAGACCCAGGTACCATTAAAAAAAAAAGAATAAAATAAAAAAACATATATACTCACCTTCTGACGGCCCGCGCTGCGTCCTCCAGGCTTCCCGGGCACTTTGCGGTTGAATGAAGGACCTTCGCTGATGTCAGAGTCATGTGACGGGTCACGTGACGCTGACGTCGGAAGGTCCTACAGTCTTCACTGCCGGCAGCCGGGACCGATGAAGCAGGACACCGGGGGCCATCAGAGGGTAAAGTATATATTTATTTTTTATTTTTTGACATTCACATACTATATAAATCCATGCCGTTTGCATGGATTTATATAGTGTGAAGTTGACAAGCACTTTCCCCAAGTGATGCTAAAATCGCTTGGGAAGCGCTTGTCAACCCGCATGCGGAAATGCAAGTGAAGAACGCTTCACATCCGCATGTCCCTGGCAGGAAACCGCATGTACAATCCGCATGTACAATCCGCATGCGTTTTTTCCTGCCAGAGAGATGCAGAAACGCTCAGGAAAAAATCCTGAGCATTTCTGCATCGTGTGCACATACCCTAAGTGGCGCTAGTACAAAACCTTGAAAAAGAAAATGTGGAATTACAGTTTTTTTCCTCACCGTTTCCACTTATTTCATAGAATAAGTGGTGTTCTGCAAAAAACAAGCCCTCTTGCGGCTATGTCGAAATATTAGAAAGGTTATGATTCTTGTTACAAGGAGAGGAAAAACTAAGTTACAATATCCTGGGGAAAAGCTCTGTGTCTGCCTCCTGAAAACCTCCAGCTCAGGGTTTGTTACCCGACCGACGACATGTTTAACAGATTCCTTTGACTAAACCACCCTTCACATGTCCATATAATACCGGTACTGGAAAAATGGTACCGGTGTCATAAGTATTTTGGATCAGTGTGCCGTCCGTGTGCCATCAGTGTTCCATCCGTGTGCAATTCATTTTTTTTCCACCATGACTTAAATATCAATTCCAAAGCTTCTCCTATACTTTGCAGTGTTAAACATGTACAGCACACGGTTGTCACAAGGATGTTTCACACGGAGCCCGAAATGTGTATTGGCCCTTGTAATCCATGCGGACGGGTCTCATGCAAAGATCACCATAGATTATGATAGGTATGTGTGCATACGTGTCTTCAATGCATGTGAAAGCGAATGCCACACGTGCTGAAAACATGTACATGTGAAGGAAGCTTTACACACTGTGTGAACAAGTATGAAAAGTCACCTCTTAATCATTGAATTAAGGTTTTCTCTTTTGGTTCATTGCCATGGGTATAAAATCCAGCATCTAAGCATGTAGTCTGCCTGTGCGAACAGTTGTGATAAAATGGCTCGTTCTAAAGAGCTCCCTGAATTCAGCATCTTGCTGTCATATGTTGTCACAAGTCAGTTCATGAAAGTTCAAATAAGACATGGCTGGGTGAGTTTGGTGTGGAAGAACATGACTGACCCTTCAAGAGACCTAACCTCAACTCCATCAGATAGATACCTTTTGGATTAACCAGAGATTACAAGCCAGGTCCCCTTGTCCAACATCAGTGTCTGACCTGATAACTGCTCTTCTGGAAGAATAGACAACAAATTGCACAGAAATATCCCCAATTTTTTTTTTTAGAGTGGAAGCTTTATTAGCTGCAAAGGGAGATCAACTCCATGTTAATGACCCTGGATTTAAAAAGGAATGTCATAAAATTTCCTCCAGGAGTAATGTGTGTGTGTCCCAATAATTTTATCCCTACAGTGTGTAATAGGTTCTGCTTCTTCCATGGTGAGAGGTGGAGACTGCTTCTCTGATGATGTGTAAATCTGGAGGTGAATGAGAATCATAATCAGTTTTGTTATATATTTTAGGAAGGACGTCCAGAATAAGAGGCAGAAAGCGTCCGATTATTGAGGACGACAGTGAGGAGGAGGTGCAGCCAACGTAAGCACTAAATACGACTATCATTCGTTACATTGTATTGTAAGGCTATGTTCACATGTCTGGTAGTTATAACTGTTTTTGGATTTGTTAGGGGTGATAAAAAATGAAAAGATACAATGCAAAATTAGTTCATTCAAATAAGGACGGGAATGTCTTAAATAGTTTTCTTTTTTACTGCAATCTGTTTTTTAGCAGGATCATGTGCCGATTTGCCATGAGCGTTACCCGTTGGCCATCGCTCATAGCAGATGATCATTTTAACCATGTGTAGCACAAGTGATCGGATGAAG
This sequence comes from Phyllobates terribilis, assembly GCF_046119375.1. Lineage (NCBI taxonomy): Eukaryota > Metazoa > Chordata > Amphibia > Anura > Dendrobatidae > Phyllobates > Phyllobates terribilis. The sequence goes on along the minus strand of NW_027364156.1, from coordinate 287,868 downwards.
GCACCTTCAATTCTTCTAAGGAAACTATTAAGGCCAGAAAAAAGTAAAAAAAAAAAATTATTTTTTTTTTAAATATAAACGTTCAAATCACCCCCCTTTTGCCCCATTCAAAATAAATGAATAATAAAACAAAAATATACATATATTGCTGCATTCTGAATCGCCCGATCTATCAAGATATAAAAAGAATTAATCCAAATTGTAAACGGTGTAACGAGAAAAAAAATCAAAACACCAGAATTAAGTTTTTTTGGTCGCTGCAACATCGCAATAAAACGCAATCACCGGCGATTAAAACATATCTACCTAAAAATATTATCAATAAAACCTTCAGCTCAGCGTGCGAAAAATAAGCCCTCACCCAGCCCCAGATCCTGAAAAAGGGAGACGCTACGGGTCTCGGAATATGGTGCCATTATAATTTTTTTTACAAACTTTGGAATTTATTTCACCACTTTAAAAAAAATAACCTATTCATGTTTGGTATCTACAAACTCATAATGACCTGGAGAATCATAATTGCAGGTCAGTTTTAGCATTTAGTGATCATGGTAAAATAACAACAACCAAGAAACAAGTGTAGAATTATACTTTTTTTGCAATTTTGACGCACTTTTGAATTTTTTCCTTTTTCTCCAGTACACGACATTGTAAAACCAATGATGTCGTTCAAAATTACAATTCGTCCCAGAAAAAATAAACCATCACAGGGACATATTAAAAAATAAAAAAGTTATGCCTCTGGGAAAAAGGGGAGCGAAAAACGGAAAATCCCAAGGTCGTGAAAGGGTTAAAGGATAGAAATCCTCAACTATATTGATTGTATTGATTGAACAGTACCACCACATACCACCATAGCATTACTGAATCTCTCTATACCATGTGTGGTTAATACCGTAACTAATACTGCCATATAGTTACTAAATTATACTTTTATAACATGATTTTAGAACCACCATACTGTAACTGAAAAACAGCATCATATTGTGACTTTATCACTTGGGGTCTGAGCTGTTTTGATGCCCAGCGATCAAAAAGTTATTTAATTCTAAATGCCCTCAGACTCATGAGATAGAAGTTGGCTAAACCCGGTGATTTTGGCTTGAATCGGTTAGCTTCCTAACGTCTGTGGGGACAGGCCTGATTCTAGCTTTTTTTTTGGTGCCCAAGGCGAAAATTCAAGTGGCACCCCTCCCAGCAGTTCATGGTATACCTGCAGTGAATAAACACAATCCCATCATTGTTTTTTAGGTTTTGCTTTTAAGATATTCTTTATGTGGTAAAAGTGACGTGTGAACATGATTCTCCAGGTCTTTGTGATTACAGTAATCCCTAACTTTCAGAGATTCTTATTTTTGTAAAAAAAAAAACAACATTTAGCTTGTGATGCTTTTTTTAGGACCTGTTAGAACAATAAAAATATATCTATGAAGCTATGTGAGAGCTGTTTTTTGCATAGTAAGTTGAAATATTTATTGCTATCAATTCAGGGTGCATACATTTGGATGGCTTTTTGCTGTAAGAGGTGTGGTGACACAAAAAAGTAGTTCTGCTATTTTTTTTTCTCTTTACTGCATATGTTAGTTCTTTTTATATTTTGATAGATCAGACTTTTAAGGATGTGGACATACCAAATTTTTTTTAATTGTTTAATTTGTTTTTAATGAGGGAAGACCGCACCAGATCCATGATCATTAAATGAATACATCACCAGAACATTCCATCAGTACATGAATGGCACCAGCATCATCATCAGTACTTAGATACAGCACCAAAACAACCATTAATACACTAATTCATTATTAGAACCATAATCGGTAATTGAATATAGCACTGGAACCATCATTATTAATTGAATACATCGCCAGAACCACCAACTGCACATGAATACAGTGAAGAGCAAAAGAGTATCAATGTTTTGAACTTTTGACTTTCAGGCTCCATATCTCACCATCCACTACTTCTTTTATTGTGACACTACCCTCATTTTATAGACAATCATCTTGTCTATCTCATATATAAACTTGAGTTGCAACTATTTAGCATATGATTAATTATGCAGATTCTTGTCATGTCACTGCACTGTTACTGTTTTGCTCCTAAAAATCTAAATACAATTTTTTATTATTTTATTAGTATTTTGTAAATCCACCTTTGGCTTTCAACACTGCCTGAATCCTTCTGGGCATGCTCTCGATCAGATTCAAACATGTCTTGACCGACATCTAATTCCGGTTCTCTTTTACATGTTCCCAGTTGGTGCATGCTCTTCGACTCGCTTGGATATGTATATAGTTTTTTATTCCATTCTACCCACAAGTGTTAAATTGGATTAAGGTCTGAGGTCTGTGGGGGCCAATCCAGCACTTTGACTTCATTGTCATTGAACCATTTATTTGCCAATCTCAACGTATGCTTTGGGTCGTTGTCCTGCTGGAACACTATGTTGTCCTTTTCATACCGATGGTACTCGAGTGTACAAAGTAATTCGTCTTGTAGGATACTCACATATAGCTCAGCATTGAGACCACCATTGATTCTGGTAAAGTATCCAACGCCTTTAGCTGTGAAACAACCCCATATCATCAGGCTTCCTTCACCGAACTTGACAGTTCCTTCAATTTCTCCATCCGTTAGCCCCATTTTCCTTTGTTTCTTCCAGACCCATTTGCACCCATCATAGCCTAGTCTATTGACTTTTGTCCCATAGCTCCAAACCACCCGTTTCCTATCTTCTACAGTTCACTTTTCATACCTTTTTGCAAACTTGTGTCGACGCTTCTTATGATGATATTGAAGTTGATGCTTCTTCATCTTTTTTTGAGCCACCATTCAAGACTTGTGTAACATGCGTTACACGGTGCTTGCATAGACATCTGTGATCTCACTATTACGAAACTTACAAGTTACTCCAGCCCGTGATATTGGAAGCAGACTTTGCATCCGTAAGTATGGCAAAAGAGGTGACGGGGAATGCATGATTGGAGCAGTAGGCTGGTACTTAAAAGGAGTTGGATATGCTGGAGACCTTGAAATGGTCTGGGAAGAAGCGCTCCCTGAAGGACGATACATTGCATACCGCATAGACCGCTCTTATCTAGGAGAGGTATCAGTGAGGAAGTGGTGGGTGCTGCCTTTCATGGTAATTGTAGGGTCTTGTGATGGTGTAGGTGTCTATCTGCCCTTTCTGACACCCACCTGGTTAGGTAAAATGCAATATCCAAGTCGTTGTTGGTGAATTAAGACCCATGAGAACAATGAACATTTCTTCACTCCACATTTGCAAGTACAACTCCCTCTACCTTGATGGTTTTATCATTTAAAATAGTATTTTTCTTTTCACTTTGACTCTTAACACAGACCTTGATTTGTATGTTTCTACAGAAAGAAATTCACAAGAAATGAGGAAACCCCTCCGTCGTCTTTTGTGGCTTTTGAAAGCGACGTTTTGTGAGTAATTTTGACAACATATAATAAGTTCAAGTTAAACTTCACTTAAAAGCTATGTTCACGCATGTTGTGTTTTTTTTAGCATTTTTTGCTGCAGATTTTTATGCAAATTTTCAGCTGTGTTTTGCAGTACCAGCAAAGTCTATGAGAAACCAGAATTGTCTGTTCACACATCATGCTTTTTTGTTGTTGTGTATTTTGTGCCTTGGTTGGGTTTTTGGAAAATAGAGCATGTCACTTCTTTCAGCATTTTTGTCAGTGTTTTTTCACCCATGGGAAATAATGGGTGGTTGTAAAGGGAAGTGTCCCAGGTTGTACATGTATATACATGCTAGCCATGCTTGCAGATAAGTATACATGTATATATTGGCCCCACATCTCCCCATGTGTTTCAGTCTGTTTGCTGCTGGGGGAGGTTTCAATAGAATGTCCAGCCATGTGCTAAAACAGGTTTTGCGAGTATGGTTGGACTTGAACAAAGACCTTAGCCAGTGAGCAGGGAATAATACATCATTTCCTGTGACATGAAGCTGGACACTGGCTGGACTTAAAACCCCAGAATGCACATGTGCTAGGGCCCCTTAGACTCTTGAAGATGGACATAACAACACATGGCTGAGTATCTCTCTTCCCCTGTAACTTCTTTACTTACTAGCCCTACATACCCTGTACTAACCCTCCTAGATATTGATAGATATATATAGGCAAAGTTGGTATAGTTGGGTGGGCCGATATTGCATGAGTGATTAGCAAACGTGGGTGGAAAATATATTAGGTAATTGGGAATTGTGAATCCGTTTTGTGTACTGTGTTAGTGTGATACATAGCAGTATATTAACTGTAGACTTTTGTGTAATAAATACCTTTTATTAGCACACGGTTTTGTCTCAGTTGGTATATAGTATAGGGCTCAGATAACGTTAGTGGAAATTAATTATTAATAGTCAAGTTTGATGTTAATAGTTAATATCGGACCTCAATAGAGGTGTAGGAGAGTTCCCCCATTAATTACTGATAGTTTGGAGGAAAATCGCATCCTTATACAGTGGTGAAAAAAACGCTGAAAAAATGCACTAAAATTTGCAGCAGCGTTTTTGATGGTGAAATAGAATGGGGTTCTTTTTTAACAGAACTTTATGTACATGCATAAATAGAGACAGGACAGTGAAAAAAATCGCTGAAAAAACTCAAAAAACACAGCAAAACGTTTTTGACACAGCTGATTTCCTGCCAGAGATTGTGTTTTGATGCAGTTTTCTGAAGCTGAAAAACACAACATGTGTGAACACAGCCAAAGTAAAAAAGTTAAAGGGGTTTACCCGCAAAGTTCATTTTAATCAATAGATCTTGATAATAATAAATTCCACAATTGGATGTGTTTATCTCAGCACAGGAACATTTTATTTAATCTTATAAATGGGCCCCTGCTGTGTACTGTGTAATGGCTTTGTCTGACGGTACAGGGACATGGACAGATAATTCCACAGCTCCTGGGAAGGGGGAGACGCAAAAGAGTCTACAGACATTACAGGACTGGATCACAAAAAATTCTTTCTTTGAGGTAAAACATTTTTTAAAAACAGGCAGGGAAATGTTTTATCTCACATTCATTTTCAAGGAAAACGAACGAGTGCAATCCGATAAAAAATTGGATTCTACTTTGACCAATATTAATCTATGAGTTACAGCTCATCTGTGATTTTTTTCACAGCTGAAATCGGACTTAGAAAAAAAATCGCAAGTCAATGGGTGCGAGAAAAATAAAATCACACGGCTCTCGGACCTTGCGAGTGCCGTTCAATTTTTAAATACCTAGAATCAATTAATTTATTTGAAAGAAACGCATAGACTCCTTTAATAAATCTAAATTTAACTAATAACATAACACCCATTCCATTGAAGCCGATGTCAATTGAAATAAAATAATAAAGCATCATCATCCTCACCTGTCCCTGACGTGAATAAAATCATCCATTTGTTGCGCGACAGGTCTAGGTCTGCTACATCAAGATGGCAGGCTGTATTGTCACAAGATACAACTATACAGTCTGCCATCCTGCAGAGACAATTAGCTGTGCAAGCTTGCGCACCTCAGTGTCTCCCGTGCTGGCAGAAAGGTCATCGGAGTCCTTATCCAATGAACTCTGTTCACCTCACTGACATTAACGCATGTGCGGTGAGAACTTTCCAACAGCACTGCAGTAAAAAAAGAACACACTTTGTAACGTGTGTTTTCACAGCGCAAATGCACCCAAAAACACATGCATATCATAAATAAATAAAAAAAAATGATGTATGTTCCCCCCTACTTTTTATAACCAGCCTATGTAAAGAACAGAGGTGTGCTCTTGTATTAACAAGATAGGAAGGTCCATAGATATTGGCCCTTTCCTAGCCTAAAAATAAAAGCCTGCAGTTACCCCAGAATTGGTGCATCGATGAGATGCGCCAACTCAGGCTCTTTGCTGGCTTTTCCTGATTGCGATGGTGCAGTGGCAATTGGGGTAGTAGTTTTATCAGGTTGATGTCAGCTTTGTAATGTAATGATTGACAAAAGTCTGGGATGGGCTGAAATGTTTTGTATGTGGACCTCCATTAAAAAGAACTTTTAATCAACCACATGAGTGACGGGATTTGTCATTTTAAGCCTTGTAATGTCAGCTGGCATCAAAACCAAGGGTTAGTAATGGAGTGGTGTCTATCAGACACCCCCATTACTAACCCAGTAATAAAAAATAAAAAAAAACACATACACAGGAAAACATAGTTTATTTTAAAGAACACTCCCCCACACCTCGTTCACCTATTTATTAAAAAGCAAAAAAAAACCATGAAGATCCAACGTAATCCAGCCAATCAGAAGAAGTCCAAAAATGGGAACCTGAAAGACATAAAAGGAAAGTTAAATAAATAAAAGGAAGAAACTCTCGCTCATTCGCCAATTTATTTTTAAATTACAATCTCTGCACCTGCGACGTAACCCATTGGGGTTCCCACGACATCTAACGATTCTGTACAGCAAGCTATGGAGCGTCGTTTTGAGAACCATGCTTCATAGGTCACTCCCGGTTATGTCTCACAACCGATAACGTCAGTAACTTAGTAATGTCATCGCTCATGAGTAGTGTTGAGTGATACCTTCCGGTATCAGGAAATATCTGGGGGCGGCTGACGGCTGATGTTTCTAGCCTGGGAGGGTGCCAATATTCATGGCACCCTTCCTGGGCTATTAATATCAGCCCCCAGCTGTCTGCCTAGCCTTTGCTAGTTATTAAAATAGAGGGACCCCACGTCATTTTTTTGGGGGGGTCCCCCATTTTAATAGCTAGTAAAGGCTAGGTATTCAGCTGGGGGCTGATATTAGTAGCCTGGGAAGCTCCATGGGTATTACCCCCTTCCCAGACTTCAAACATCTGCCCCAGCCGTCTGCTTAACCTCCGCTAGAGCCTAAAATTACGGGGAACCCTACGCCAATTTTTTTTTTAATAAATCCTTTATTTTAACACTAAATGACAAGTACAGTAACCAACACTGTCTCTGTACTTAGAAACATGTCAGTCACATACATAATATCTATCTAATCGATGTGTGGTGCTCTATCTTTCTGTTCTAAATTGTCGGGTACCGCTGCTGAATTGCCGGCCGACTTTTTTAAAGAGACGGTGCATGAAAACACTATTATTTTTTTAAATAAATCCTTTACACTAAATGACAAGTACAGTAAGCAACACTGGCACTGTACTTATTATATATGTGACTGACATGTTTCAATGTATCTAATCTATGTGTGATGCTCTATTCTTTCTATTCTAAATTGTCGGGTACCGCTGCTGAATTGCCGGCCGGCTTTTTTTAAGATACGGTGCATGAAAACACTATTATTTTTTTTAATAAATCCTTTACACTAAATGACAAGTACAGTAAGCAACACTGTCACTGTACTTATTATATATGTGACTGACATGTTTCAATGTATCTAATCTATGTGTGATGCTCTATTCTTTCTATTCTAAATTGTCGGGTACCGCTGCTGAATTGCCGGCCGGCTTTTTTTAAGATACGGTGCATGAAAACACTATTATTTTTTTTAATAAATCCTTTACACTAAATGACAAGTACAGTAAGCTGAGCGCTGCCATCCAGCTTGTCATCCTTCAGAGACACTGCAGAGCGCAGGCATTATGGGAACTTCCGATTCCGGTATTCGATATTCTAAAAGTATCGGAACTCAGTATCAGAACTCCGATACCGCGAATATCGTTCGATACCCGATTTTTCAGTATCGGAATGCTCAACACTACTCATGAGACATGACCGGGAGTGACCCGTGAAGCGACCTATGAGCCCATTCCAATAAAATGAAGGTAAACTATTTCATCAACTGTTGTGTTCAAACTTTTTATTGGTATTGTACATGAGCATCCCTTTAGGGTATGTGCACACGATGCAGAAATGAAGCAGAAAATTTCTGCATCATTTCTGCATCTCCCTGGCAGAAAAAACGCATGCAGATTGTGCATGCGTTTTTCCTGCAGAATACATGCGGATCCACATGCAGATTCACATGCGTTTCCGCATGCAGATTGACAAGCGCTTTCCAGGCGATGTTAGCATCACCTGGAAAGTGCTTGACAACTAGGTCACACTATATAAATCCATGCAAACAGCATGGATTTATATAGTGTGACCAGAGAGAGTGTATATACTTACCTCCGATGGCCCGCGCTGTCCTGCTCAATCTGTTCTCCCTCGCCGGCAACTTTGAATTGAAAGACCTGCCGACGTCAGCGTCACGTGACCCGTCACATGACTCTGACGTCAGATCAGGTCCTACAACTCAATGCAAGTGCCGGGAACCAAGCGGGAGCGCTGCGCGGGCCGACAGATGGTAAGAATACATTTATTTTTTATTTTATTCTTGTTTTACAGCTTTTTTAATGGTACCTGGGTGTGGATGAGACTCTCCTCTCCTCCACACCCGGGTACCATCCGCATATTAGAACGCGCCAATAACGCAAGTACAAATGCTGTCTTGCGGAATTGGCGCGTTCTAATGCAAGTCAATGGCGGCGAAATCGCCGCGTTTCCGCAAAATTAATTGACATGCTGCGGATTTTTGACCGCAGCGTTAACGCTGCGGAAAAATCCGCATCATGGGCACAGCACATGCGGATTTCCATTGGGGAACATTGCTTCCCTTCTACCATGCGTTTTTCATGCGTTTCCGCTGCGTTTACGCAACTGCAAAAACGCCGCGGAAACGCATGAAATACGCATCGTGTGAACTAAGCCTTATAGTGAACCCCTTCAGTGCTGTTACTTTTTCTTCTCTTTGTAATTTATTACTCAAGAAGCTGTCCTCTTTTCTCATATATCCTGAAGTTCTAAATGTTGAAGGGGTTGTCCGGTCCAAATGGATAAGTCTGCAGTCACACTGTGTGACTGCAGACTCATGAATCCCCCTAGCGCAGGCACTTTGCGCTATGGGGATTTGCCGATATGAGACCCGGGACCGGAGGCTATGTATGTGTTATACATACCCCTGGCCAGTCAGCGCCGCCTCGCTTCGTTCACTTGTATGGAGTGAGGCCAGGCCCTGTCTAGTGCCGTGGATTGCCAGTAGGAGCTTCGACTAGAAGACGCAGCCTCGCTCAATACAAGTGTATGGAGAGTGAGGCCTGTCCACTGGCCAAGGGTATGTATAACACATGCATACCCTCCATTACCAGGTCTCATACCGGCAAATCACCGCATCGCACAGTGCCTGTGCTGGGGGTTGGGATTCATAAGTCTGAAGTCACATAGAGTGACTGCAGACTTATCACTTTTGACCAGACAACCCCTTTAAATTTACTTGGTTTCATGTATGTGTATGTGAATGGTTAAAGTGGATCTGTCTCCAGATTTCACAATCCTTCCTGCACTGCTACTGGTGACATCTCTCACTGCTAAGTGCAAACAGATACCGTGGGTATGGAAAGTATTCAGACCCCTTTAAATTTTTCACTCTTTTTTCCATTGTAGCCATTTGGTAAATTCTAAAATGTTCATTTTTTTCCCATTAAAGTACATTCTGCACCCCATCTTGACTGAAAAAAAAACAGAAATGTAGACATTTTTGCAAATTTATTAAAAAATAAAAACTGAAATATCATATGGTCATAAATATTCAGACCCTTTGCTCAGACACTCATATTTAAGTCACATGCTGTCCATTTCCTTGTGATCCTCCTTGAGATGGTTCTACTCCTTCATTGGAGTCCAGCTGTGTTTAATTAAACTGATAGGACTTGATTTGAAAAGGCACACAGCTGTCTGTTTAAGACCTCACAGCTCACAGTGCATGTCAGACCAAATGAGAATCATGAGCTCAAAGGAACTGCCCAAGGAGCTCAGAGACAGAATTGTGGCAAGGCACAGATCTGGCTAAGGTTGCAAATGAATTTCTGCATTACCCAAGGTTCCTAAAAGCAATGTGGCCTCCATAATCTTTAAATGGAAGAAGTTTGGGACCACCAGAAGTCTTCCTAGACCTGGCCGTCCAGCCAAACAGAGCAATCATGGGAGAAGAGCCTTGGTGAGAGAGGTAAAGAAGAACCCCAAGATCACTGGCTGAGCTCCACAGATGCAGTAGGGAGATGGGAGAAAGTTCCACAAAGTCACTGTAGCCCTCCACCAGTTGGGCCTTTATGGCAGAGTGGCCCAATGGAAGCCTCTCCTCAGTGCAAGAAATATGAAAGCCTGCATAGAGTTTGCTGAAAAACACATGAAGGACTCCAGACTATGAGAAATAAGATTCTCTGGACCGATGAGACGAAGATAGAACTTTTTGGTGATAATTCTAAGCGGTATGTGTGGAGAAAACCAGGCACTGCTCATCACCTGCCCAATACAATCCCAACAGTGAAACATGGTGGTGGCAGCATCATGCTATGGGGGTGTTTTTCAGCTGCAGGGACATGACGACTGGTTGCAATTGAAGGAAACATGAATGTGGCCAAGTACAGAGATATCCTGGATGAAAACCTCTACCAGAGTGCTTTGGACCTCAGACTTGGTTCACCTTCGAACAAGACAATGACCCTAAGCACACAGCTATAATGACAAAGGCGTGGCTTCAGAACAACTCTGTGACCATTCTTGACTGGTCCAGCCAGAGCTCTGGCCTAAACCCAATTGAGCATCTCTGGAGAGACCTGAAAATGGCTGTCCACTAACGTTCACCATCCAACCTGACAGAACTGGAGAAAGGAAAAATGGCAGAGGATCCCCAAATCCAGGTGTGAAAAACTTGTTGCATCATTCCCAAGAAGACTCATGGCTCTACTAGCTCAAAAGGGTGCTTCTACTCAATACCGAGCAAAGGGGCTGAATATTTATGACCATGTGATATTTCAGTTTTTCTTGTTTAATAAATTTGCAAAAATTTCTACATTTCTGTTTTTTTTTCAGTCAAGATGGGGCGCAGAGTGTACTTTAATGAGAAAAAAATGAACTTTTTAGAATTTACCAAATGGCTGCAATGAAACAAAGAGTGAAAAATTTAAAGGGGTCTGAATACTTTCCATACCTACTGTATATTGTCCTCTATTTGGTTCTTCCTGAACCTTGTGGTATTTGGTGATTCTTCCTATGGTCAGAATGCACCTAGGTCTTTCTAGTGTCTCAACTGATGTAATATTATTTTTTCTTTCCTTAAAGGGAACCTGTGACATGAAAGAAGCTATTTTTCTGCATATATGGAGTTAATCTGCAGATTAATAGCGTTCTGAACCTGCCCAGCACTTAGACCCCTACTGTCATGAGGAAATGATCTTTATTCCTCCTTTTAGCATTCTGGTTTCAGTCACGGGTGGCGCCGGCGTGGGTTCAGTCACCGTTCTCTGTATAGAGAGCGGCGGCTGTAACCTCGTCCCCGGCAGTGATTGACAGCCGACCCTACTGCTGAGCTGCTGTAAGTCAGTGCAGGGGGAGTGTTTGCTGCCACTTCTCACTATACACAGAGCGGTGACTGAATCCAATGGATGCCGGGAGAAATAAAGTTCAGAGCAGGGTTAATCTGGAGATTATCCCCATATCTGCAGGCTGATTGTGTTTTTTTCAGGTGACAGGTTCCCTTTAAGGAAAGAACCATTTTTTATTGTAGTTAATAATTCTTACATGCATGTAGTAATGTCTTTTTTTTTCTTAAATCTGCAGTGCAAGTGGGCCTAGCGGACAACTCTACGAGCATTCAGAAGGTATAATGAAATCTTTGACTTTATATTTTATTGATTCCAAACTTTTTATAGGTTTTATAAAAGGTACATATAAACAATAGCTTGACACCGGCAACAAAATCTAAAAGGGAATTTGTCGGCAGGTTTTACTACTCATCTGAGAGGAGCGTAATGTAGACAAATAGAAGCTGAATCTATCAATGTATCACTTAGATTACTGGGTGCAGCAGTTCTGACCCAATCAGAGCTTTTAGATTTAGAATGAAGCAGAGCTGAGAAAGCTGTCCCCACCCACACCAGGCTCTCCATGTACAAAGTCCATAGACGGTGTGCTGCTTATCACAGCAGGGGGCGTTGCTGGACTAGTGTTGTCCGGCAATGTTAATCTCTTCGTGATAAATCCTTGACAATTACTAAGCAACACCGCACGCACTTTGACAAGTGACACATCTCTGAATTCTGTGTTTCAGCCCCTATCTCCTGCTGTCCTCAGATTACATAGCAAAAACCTGCTGACGGATTCCCTTTAACCCCTTTACAACCTAAGGTGGTTTGCACGTTAATGACCGGGCCAATTTTTACAATTCTGACCACTGTCACTTTATGAGGTAATTACTCTGGAACGCTTCAACGGATCCCCCTGATTCTGAGATTGTTTTTTCGTGACATATTGTACTTCATGATTGTGGTAAAATTTCTTCGATATCACTTGCGTTTATTTGTGAAAAAAATGGAAATTTGGCGAAAATTTAGAAAATTTTGCAATAAATAACATTTCCCACATGTCTACTTTACATCAGCACAATTTTGGAACCAAAATTTTTTTTTTGTTAGGGAGCTATAAGGGTTAAAAGTTGACCAGCGATTTCTCATTTTTACAACAAAATTTACAAAAACATTTTTTTTAGGTACCACATCACATTTGAAGTCACTTTGAGGGGTCTATATGACATAAAATACCCAAAAGTGACACCATTCTAAAAACTGCACCCCTCAAGGTGCTCAAAACCACATTCAAGAACTTTATTAACCCTTCAGATGCTTCACACCAATTAATTGAACATGAAAGGAAAAAATTAACATTTAACTTTTTTTCACTAACATTTTATTTTAGACCCCAATTTTTTTATTTTCACAAGGGTACCAGGAGAAATTGCACCCCATAAGTTGTTGTGCAATTTCTCCTAAGTACGCAGATACCCCATGTGTTGGAGAAAACTACTGTTTGGGCGCATGTCAGGGCTCGGAAGGGAAGGAGTGACGCTTTTGAACGCAGACTTTGATGGAATTGTCTGCGGGCGTCATGTCACGTTCTCAGAACCCCTGATGTGCCTAAACAGTGGAAATGCCCAACAAGTGCCCCCCTTTTGGTAGTGGTAGTTGATTTTTGAATTTTATAATGTAGTTGTTAGGAGGGCGGTTGCAGACAACTTTATTAAAATGGAACGCAACCGACCCCGGGGTCCGCGATTCGGCCTGGAGGACTGCTGCCGAACACTTTCCGGGTGGAAAGGTACGCAACCATCTTAAATGTTAAACCCTTCCGTGTTACCGCACACAGGAACGGGTATAGCGGTTCGCTCTATCTCCGTTAACTGCACGGGAGAAGAGTGACTGGGATAGCACCTACTTAACTGAAGAACCACTCCGTGTTAATGCACACGGAGCGGGCTTCAGCGGTTCACACAATCTCCAAGAACTGCAGGGAGACGTGCGACTGGAGGGAAAGCAGTAGCCCTGTCTTCGATACAGGCGCTACTCTGTAGGGATTGGCGCTAGATGCGTGTGTGACTACGCGACGGGTACACGTGCCTCCAGCCGGCGTGCCACCGGACTGAAGGGTACTACTCCACGTGGCTGACAGGCGATAGCCGTGGACAGGGTGTCTGCAGGCTGCTCGAGGTATTAGGAGACCCCTTTGGCTGAGCCAGGCTGCTAGACGTAGCTACCTGCCTAAGCAAATCTAAGCCTGCCTGAGTGACCTACGCTAATTAGCCGAGCTAACTCTGGCATCGGCAGGTCACGGAGAGAGCAGGTAGAGAGCACGTGGAATACACTCGTCCACACAAACAACACTTGCAAAATGATCTGAGCGCGTCGCCATTTTTGTGGGCGGGCCTTTTAAAGACTAAGCCCTGCCCACCGACGCGCCATTGGTGATGTTACCCGTGGACCAATCAGGCGGTGGCAGGTCACCACCGGGTCAGGTGAGTGCCAACCCACCAATCATGATCCGCCAGGTCACGGACATGCTCAGTTCGGCAAATCCTGGACTTAGATTCCACAAGCCCTGTCTCCTTCTGCAACCCAGGCTTAACATTGCTAGGCACAACTACCTGGGAGATAAACAGTGCTCGTGGACCAGCTAGGTGTTGGGGCTGATGGTGATTCTGAGCAGCATCATCCCTGGCTGGACTGAAATGGGAGCCCATATAAGGTCTTGGACCCATTTCGAATCCAGCACCAGACCGACACCTAACAGTAGTGTTATACATCAGTTGTGTAGGACAACCTGACGAGCACTGCACAACTGACGTATGACAACCTGACGAACACTACGTCAGTTGTGTAGTGTTTGTCAGGTTCTCATACGTCAGAAATTAATTTAATAGTCCATCAAAGTATGGTACCTTTTCAAGCAGTCTTTCATACACAGGCCAGGTTTGTCAGGGCAGTTGTCACATTGATAAATGGTGTCCTTGCGTATTCCACTTTTATAACACACTCAGCACCTCTTTTGTGACTTTCCTTTTTTCCCGCTGTGAGGGATCTGCCCTGGGAAATGCTGGCCTGGTACAATTCTCAGTCCTTCAATTCCGGAACTACTAGGGCCTGCTCTGTCACCGCTGCCAAATATCAGGGCCTTGATAACAGTCTCCTGGAAGTGAAGGTACGACGTAGAAGTCTGGCCTGCACATTGTGACAGAAGGAAAGCGTTGTGCATTGCCATCTGTACAATGTGCACGGCCAGCTTCTTATACCATACCTTGGCCTTTCTCAAAGCACTGTACGGCTGGAGGACTTGATCTGAAAGATCAACTCCCCCCATGTACTTGTTGTACCCCACTACACAGTCTGGTTTGGCGACCTGTGTAGTGGAACCTCTTACAGAGCTGAGGGTGCTGCCATCACCATGTATGGTGGTCAACAAAAGGACATCCCTTTTGTCCTTGTACTTGACCATCAGCAGGTGGTCGCTACATTAGGCTCTGCTCTCACCCCTTCTGAGCAGCTGCCCAATTAGCGTCTTTGGGAGGCCTTTCTAATTTTTGCGGACAGTACCGCAGGCTGCAGTACGTCGCGCAGAGAGGGACTTGAAGAGCAGGATACTTGTATAAAAGTTATCCACAAAGAGGTGATAACCTTTATCCAGCAGTGGGTGCACCAAGTCCCACACAATTTTCCCACTCACTCCCAGAACGGGGAGGCATTCAGGGGGTTCAATCCGGGAGTCCTTCCCTTCATCAACTCTAAACTTGTGAGTGTACCCTGAGGTACTCTCAAAAAGTTTATACAGCTTGATCCCGTACCTGGACCTCTTACTGGGCAGGTACTGCCGCAATCCAAGCCGCCTTTTAAAAGAGATTAAGGACTCATCCACACAGATGTCCCTTTGGGGCATGTACACTTCAGCAAACTTGTTGTTGAAGTGTTCGATGACCGGCCGAACTTTGAAAAGACGATCAAAGTTCGGGTCATCGCGTGCAGGACACCTTGCATTATCTTGGTAATGCAAGAACTTGTGGATGGCCTGAAAGCGTCTCCAGATCATGGCCATTCGGAACACTGGAGTGTTATACAAAACGTCAACACTCCAGTATTGCCGAAGCTCGGGCTTGTTCAGGATCCCCATAAGAAGGACCAGGCCCCAAAACTTCATCATTTCTACTGTGTCTACAGGAGACCAGTTAGAAAATGATGAAGAGGGGTTTTGTTCCAAAAATTGATGAGCGTATAAAGTAGTTTGGCCCACCATGAGGTTTACAAAATCCTCAGAGAAAAAGACTTTGAAAAAGTCTATTTCTGTGAGGCCGGTGGTGTCAAACTTGATTCCTGATTCCGCCACAAAATCAGAAATCAGTGGTTCATAATTTTCGGGGGGCGAGGTCCATATGGGATCAGTAGTGGGGAGCGCTGGATCATTGTCTCTCCTGCGACGACGGCGGGGCAGTCCAGCAGAACCGGAGGAAGAAGAGGAAGACGACGAGGAGTCGGAAAAATAAATAAATGTGGGATCCTCGCCCTCGCTGTCAGTGTCGGTGGCAAGAATAGCGTATGCCTCCTCCGCTGAATAGCGAGTTTGGGATGAGCGGGACATTGTTTGTTATGTATGTGGTGCGTGTGTGTCAATACTTTATTTAGAGTGTGTGTGTGTCAATACTTTTTTTAGAGTGTGTGGAAAAGGGAAATACTGTATGTGGTGCAAACAGCAATGATGTCACTGATCAATACTCGGCGGCTGCTGGATGTGCGCACGGATGTGTGGGGAGTGGGAAGAGGGGAATTGGCGTGGATGAGGGGAGATCAGAGATGACTTACCAAAGTCCTCTCTGTTCTTCTTTCAGGATCAGGAGCCTGGACCGGGAGCCCGGCGCTGGTGACCGGGAGCCCTGCGCTGGTGACCGGGAGCCCTGCGCTGGTAACCGGGAGCCCTGCGCTGGTGACCGGGAGCCCGGCGCTGGTGACTGGGAGCCCGGTGCTGGTGACCAAGAGCCCGGCGCAGGAGACTGGGAGCCTGGAGCAGGAAACCGGGAGCCCGGAGCAGGAGACCAGCGCTGGTGACCGGGAGCCCAGAGCAAGAGACCGGGAGTCCGGAGCAGGAGACTGCTGCAGGACGCAAAAAAAAAAATGGTGGTAAAGGGGGGAGGGGTAAAAAGAGCGGGGAGGGGGGATTGGGGTGGATGAGGGGAGAACAGACTTACCAAAGTCTTCTCTGCAGGATCAGCAGCAGGATCAGCAGCAGGCTCTGGAGCAGGATACCCAGGACGGTGGAGCAGAAGATCCAGGAGCAGCAGCAGCAGCGACTGGAACAGGTGAGAAAATGGTCTTGTGGTGTCACAGAATATTCTGTGGCACTACAAGGCCCAGCACAGACACATCAGATGTGACCGCTCTGTAGAAATCCTCACCAAGTGTGAGGGTCTGCAGGGCGGTCACAGGGTGATGATGGGGTGGTGACAGGTGGAGGTAGTCAGGTAATCTGATTGGAGCAATCAATGTCACCAATGATTGCTCCAATC
Source organism: Phyllobates terribilis (assembly GCF_046119375.1). NCBI lineage: Eukaryota > Metazoa > Chordata > Amphibia > Anura > Dendrobatidae > Phyllobates > Phyllobates terribilis. The sequence continues at coordinate 270,959 of NW_027364156.1, read as the reverse complement.
AGAGTTCCTGAATACAGGTGACCGGGCGGTCACAAGGAGGTGTCACCTCTCTGTGACCCCCTGTGGTGCATGCTGTGCCCCAGTCATCTGATTGGTGACATTGATTGCACCAATCAGACATGGCTGTAGCAGAGCACGCACCACAGGGGGTAACAGAGAGGTGACACCTCCCTATGACAGCCCGGTCACCTCTATTCAGGAACTCTGATTGGAGCGATCGATGTCATCATCGATCGCTCCAATCACAGCAGTCTGGGGACTTTGATTACATTACAGGGGGTCATGGGGCAGTGACAGGCAGGTCACAAGCTGGTCACCGCCCCATGACCGCCCTGTCACCGCGCGGTCGCGCTACGATCGGTGCGATCGATGTAATCGGCGATCGCACCGATCATAGCCGTCTGGGGCCAGGGCTGGGGTGTCCTAGCAATAGCCTAGGATCGGTGCTGTTTGATCTGCAGCCTAGGATCGGTGCTCCTCTGTTTCCGGCAATCACATTGCCGGAAACAGTGAGAAATGCTGTAAAGCAGTGGTCCCCAACCTTTTTTGCACCAGGGACCGGCTTGAAGCAAGATCATTTTTCCATGGCCCAGCAAGGAGGGGGTGGGGTGGGCGGGGCTTTGGTCATATGGGGGCAGGGTAATGGAGGGATTTGGAGTTTAGTGCATACTTATCATATAGTGTAGACCAGGTCCCCGCCAGGAGCTATGCCAGGAGCCCCACATAATGTGCTGTGCCAGGAGCCGCATCACTGAGGCCCCATCACGCCCTGCAGCAAGACAGGGCAGCTGTCCTAACAGCTGCTGTTCAGCTGCATTTACTTCATCCCAGGGGCGGACACAGACTGTAGTGGGCCCCTGTGCAAGAAATTTTTGGGGGCCCCCCCCGCCCTTCATAAGGCAACAAAGTTATGTTAACATAACCCCCGCCCATGTGCATCTCTCACCCCCCCATGTGCAGCTCACCCCCCGTGCATCTCTCATCCCCCTCCGTGCATCTCTCATCCCCCTCCGTGCATCTCTCATCCCCCTCCGTGCATCTCTCATCCACCCCCCGTGCATCTCTCATCCCCCTCCGTGCATCTCTCATCCCCCTCCGTGCATCTCTCATCCCCCTCCGTGCATCTCTCATCCACCCCCCGTGCATCTCTCATCCCCCCGTGCATCTCTCATCCCCCTCCGTGCATCTCTCATCCCCCCCCGTGCATCTCTCATCCCCCCCGTGCATCTCTCATCCCCCTCCGTGCATCTATCATCCCCCTCTGTGCATCTCTCATCCCCCCCGTGCATCTCTCATCCCCCCCGTGCATCTCTCATCCCCCCCGTGCATCTCTCATCCCCCCGTGCATCTCTCATCCCCCCCGTGCATCTCTCATCTCTCCCCTCCCCCCCATGTGCATCTCTCCCCTGCCCCCCATGTGCATCTCTCATCTCTCCCCTCCCCCCATGTGCATCTCTCATCTCTCCCCTCCCCCCCATGTGCATCTCTCATCTCTCCCCTCCCCCCCATGTGCATCTCTCATCTCTCCCCTCCCCCCCATGTGCATCTCTCATCTCTCCCCTCCCCCCCATGTGGATCTCTCATCTCTCCCCCTTCCCCCCATGTGCATCTCTCCCCTCCCCCCCATGTGCATCTCCCATTCCCCCCACTCCTAGTTAATTGTATTTAAAAAAAAATAAAACTTGTTATACTTACCCCCATGCGATCCCTGCAGAATCCTGGCGCTCGTCCAAATCGCTGACACCAGGTTCTCCTGCCTTCCGGTCATGTGACGGCGCCGTCACATGACCGGAAGTCAGAGGAATTATGAGATGTCCTGGACCCGGCGCTTTGCTTTGTGATTGTCTGTGGCGGTGCCGCGGACCGGCTGAAAAACCCCAACGGCCCAGTCCTGGTCCGCGGACCGGCGGTTGGGGACCTCTGCTGTGAAGGGGTGTAAAGGGGTTAACAGAGCATGGATCGGGGGTCGGCAATTAGTTTTCTCAAGGGCTCACATGAAATACTGTGACTGTAGTGCAGGGCTAAACCAACACACTGAATTTAAGAATATTAGTGGAAATATTAAGCAAAGTTATATTAATTTATACTGCTTACTATTGATGAGAATTAAGTATGTTGATCCACTGCCACTATTAGGCAATGTGCCCACAATGCAGAAACGCTCTGGATTTTTCCTGAGCGTTTCTGCATCTCCTTGGCAGAAAAAACTCATGTGGATTTTACATGCGTATTTTCAGCCCGGGACAAGTGTTTGTCACGCCTTTAGCACATGCGATTTCCCATGCGGGTTGTCAAGCGTTTTCTAAAAGATTTTGGCTTGGAAAAGTGCTTGACAACTTGGTCACACTATATAAATCCATGCAACCGTGTGACCAAGTTAGTTAAAAAAAAGAATAAAAATGGTAAAAGCTATAAAAAAAAACATTATACTCACCTTCCGATGGCCCCCGGTTTCCTTCTCCGTTCTCCCTGGTGGCCCGCGGTGGTGTAAAAGGACCTTCCATGATGTAATTTAGTCAGGTGACAGGTCACATGACCGCTGACGTTGACGAGCCACCGGGGAGCCAAGACACACCGGAGAGAAGACCGCAGGCCATCAGAAGGTGAGTATAATGTTTTTTTTTATTTTAATTTTTTTTTTACAGGTACTATGGTACCCGGGTCTGGATGAGAGTCTCCTCTAATCCATCCGCACATTGAATTGCTTAATTTCCACATGTGTTCATGTAGTCATGCGGATATTATGCGATTCAATGCAAGTCAATGGCGGCAAAAACGCTGCGCTTACGCAAAATAGTTGGTAGTGCTGCGCTTTTTTCCGTAATAATAATCCGCAGCGGAAATTTCTGCAGCATGTGCACAGCACATGTGGATTATCATTGGGGAACATTGCAGACCTCCTACCAAGCGTTTTTTAAGCGTAATTGCCGCTGCGGAAACGCTTAAAAAATGCATAGTGGGCACACAGCCCACTAGAGCTTATTTTATTGTGTTCTTACTAGGAGCAGCCAATCAAAACCATATGATTTATGAATTATTATAACGTCTCATGCAGGGGCGGGCACTGAGACCAAAGGGTCCCTGTGCAAGAATTGTGTATGCCCCCCCCCTTCTTAAAGGGGACTTTCATTTTAATTATTTTTGTGCTCATCGGCTTGCGCTAGGGAAAAAAAAAAATAAAATCAGAGTTACACATTTTCACCTAGTCTAAAAATAATAAAATCAGAGTTACTCATTTTCACCTAGTCTAAAAATAATAAAATCAGCGTTACTCATTTTCACCTAGTCTAAAAATAATAAAATCAGAGTTACTCATTTTCACCTAGTCTAAAAATAATAAGATCAGCGTTACTCATTTTCACCTAGTCTAAAAATAATAAAATCAGCTTTACTCATTTTCACCTAGTCTAAAAATAATAAAATCAGAGTTACTCATTTTCACCTAGTCTAAAAATAATAAAATCAGCGTTACTCATTTTCACCTAGTCTAAAAATAATAAAATCAGCGTTACTCATTTTCACCTAGTCTAAAAATAATAAAGTCAGAGTTACTCATTTTCGCCTAGTCTAAAAATAATAAAATCAGAGTTACTCATTTTCGCCTAGTCTAAAAATAATAAAATCAGCGTTACTCATTTTCACCTAGTCTAAAAATAATAAAATCAGCGTTACTCATTTTCACCTAGTCTAAAAATAATAAAATCAGAGTTACTCATTTTCACCTAGTCTAAAAATAATAAAATCAGCGTTACTCATTTTCACCTAGTCTAAAAATAATAAAATCAGCTTTACTCATTTTCACCTAGTCTAAAAATAATAAAATCAGCGTTACTCATTTTCACCTAGTCTAAAAATAATAAAATCAGCGTTACTCATTTTCACCTAGTCTAAAAATAATAAAATCAGAGTTACTCATTTTCACCTGGTCTAAAAATAATAAAATCAGAGTTACTCATTTTCACCTAGTCTAAAAATAATAAAATCAGAGTTACTCATTTTCACCTGGTCTAAAAATAATAAAATCAGAGTTACTCATTTTCACCTAGTCTAAAAATAATAAAATCAGAGTTACTCATTTTCACCTAGTCTAAAAATAATAAAATCAGAGTTACTCATTTTCACCTAGTCTAAAAATAATAAAATCAGAGTTACTCATTTTCACCTAGTCTAAAAATAATAAAATCAGAGTTACTCATTTTCACCTAGTCTAAAAATAATAAAATCAGAGTTACTCATTTTCACCTAGTCTAAAAATAATAAAATCAGAGTTACTCATTTTCACCTGGTCTAAAAATAATAAAATCAGAGTTACTCATTTTCACCTAGTCTAAAAATAATAAAATCAGCGTTACTCATTTTCACCTAGTCTAAAAACAATAAAATCAGCGTTATTCATTTTCACCTGGTCTAAAAATAATAAAATCAGAGTTACTCATTTTCACCTGGTCTAAAAATAATAAAATCAGAGTTACTCATTTTCACCTAGTCTAAAAATAATAAAATCAGAGTTACTCATTTTCACCTAGTCTAAAAATAATAAAATCAGAGTTACTCATTTTCACCTGGTCTAAAAATAATAAAATCAGAGTTACTCATTTTCACCTAGTCTATTGATGTGTTTGTGCTCCTGGCCTGTCCGTGTTTACAGGCTGCAGTGGTAATATCTCATGTGACCACTGTAGCCAATCATAGGGTCATCAGCTTGTTCCATCTACCAGGGAAGGCTGCAAAATACAATGCAGACATTACAGCACGGGATCGCATAGGATTGATTCATTTTGTGAGGTAAAATATTTCACTGCCTGTGTTTAAACAATATTTTACCTCTCAAAATGAATCCTATGTGAATCCTTTGTGATCCCCTGATGTAATGTCTGTATTGTCTTTGGCTTCCTCCTCCGCTCAGGAGCTGTGGTATTTTCCATACACGGTCAGACACAGACCATTTTTAAAATGAACTTTTGTTTGTGGGAAAACCCCTTTAAGCTCCAGCAGTCACGTGTTTTAGTCAGGACATCACGGCTGCAGCCTGAAAACAAAGACCAGGGCAGTAGCGGAAGAGGAATTGCTGACCCTGAGAGTATCCCTGATTTTATTGTTTTTCTCTAGGGCAAGCCTAAGGGCGGTAAAAGAATTGAAACAGAAATTCACTTTAAGTAACATTATTTGATGCAATAAAAACATGTTAGGCACACATCAAAAAATCACTTGTCACACACCAGACAAATCGCACAAGCACAGCGCAGACTTGAGAGATGTCACACAAGCACAGCGCAGACTTGAGAGATGTCACACAAGCACAGCGCAGACTTGAGAGATGTCACACAAGCACAGCGCTGACTTGAGAGATGTCACACAAGCACAGCGCAGACTTGAGAGATGTCACACAAGCACAGCGCAGACTTGAGAGATGTCACACAAGCACAGCGCAGACTTGAGAGATGTCACATAAGCACAGCTCTGACTTGAGAGATGTCACACAAGCACAGCGCAGACTTGAGAGATGTCACACAAGCACAGCTCTGACTTGAGAGATGACACACAAGCACAGCGCAGACTTGAGAGATGTCACACAAGCACAGCGCAGACTTGAGAGATGTCACACAAGCACAGCGCAGACTTGAGAGATGTCACACAAGCACAGCTCTGACTTGAGAGATGTCACACAAGCACAGCGCAGACTTGAGAGATGTCACACAAGCACAGCGCAGACTTGAGAGATGTCACACAAGCACAGCGTAGACTTGAGAGATGTCACACAAGCACAGCGTAGACTTGAGAGATGTCACACAAGCACAGTGCACAAATCACACAAGTAGATGTGCACATATCAGAAAGATCACAAGAATAAGCTGCACACATCTTACAAGTACTCCAACACGCATCACAGAAGTGCAGGACATACCGAGGAATTCTGAAGAGACAAGTTAGAATGGCTCTACATTCAGGTTCTAAAATGGTCGTTCTGGAGGAATAGAAAGAGATAGATGTTACTTTATGTCACCAACTTATTCGTTCCATGTGTAGAAGACTTGGTGCTGTCCTTAACAATCATAGAGGTCATACAAAATACTAGATGTAGTAGTTTTGGTGTAGGGTGCATCACTGAATTTGGGTAAAACTGAAGATTTTGTAATGAAAGTTATAATATTAACATTACTTTCATGCTATGGGTGAAAAAAATGTTCTGTGAAACTCCGTCTTGTCAGTATTTTGGAAACTGTTCTTGTGTTCAGTGAGGTATTAACTAAAATCCTACTTCTTGTAGTCACTTTATGCTGGGCACTGAAAAAAAAAAAGATATTTATACATACCACACACCTACATGTTACATACATTGTTTTATCACCCTGACTAATCAGTATTTCCTTTTATTACTGGCATGATATGCCTGCACTTTTGAGCATAGGTATGTACTGCACATTACCATTTCATGTTTCTTAACCCTGTCTCATGGTAATCAGTATTAACCTTTCTGACAGCCCCATTTTTCATATCTGAAACGTCACTTTATTTGGTAATAACTTTGAAATGCTTCTGCTAGTCAGTCTGATATTTCTGATCTTCTTTTTGGAACAAATTGTACCTGTTGCAGCTGGTAAATTTTAAATTAATACGTTTTGTTGTTATTCATGAAAATATCCCAGATTTTCTAAAAATTTAGAAAAATGTGAAATTTTAAACTTAAAGCGGTTGTGCCACCATAAAGAATACAATTGACCAACCAGAAAAGGTGTAAATAAATTGTTTTGTAATGTATAGTGATTCAAAATTATGCTTCATTCAAAAGATACCAAGCTTTTATTTTTCAAATGCTGTTCTCTGGCGCCCCCTGGCGTTATTCCACTATGTCCTGGTAGTAGGTGATCAGCTGGTCGGGTTTGCGCAGTTCCTTGCGTAAGAGCTCCCTACCCGCAGCATGCAAAATGTATTCTCTGTCACAACACTCCCTGCTGTAAGCACAGAGTGTGTGTGATTCACCCCCTCCCCCTGTGCTCATAGCTCACAGCTGATCTCCGGGTGAGATACCCCCTCCCAATGCGCTCACAGCTCACCTCTGGGTCAGAAAACCCCCTCCTCCTCTGCTCATAGCTCTCAGTTGATCTCCGGATGAGATACCCCCTCCCCCTGAGCTCATAGCTAATCTCCGGGTGAGATACCCCCTCCCCCTGTGCTCACTGCTGATCTCCGGGTGAGACATGGCCTCCCTCTGCACTCACAGCTCATCTCCGAGTGAGATACCCCCTCCCCCTGCACTCACTGCTGATCTCTAGGTGAGATACTCCCCTGCCCTCACAGCTCATCTCCGAGTGAGATACTCCCCTGCCCTCACAGCTCATCTCCGAGTGAGATACTCCCCTGCCCTCACAGCTCATCTCCGAGTGAGATACTCCCGTGCCCTCACAGCTCATCTCCGAGTGAGATACTTCCCTGTCCTCGCAGCTCATCTCCGAGTGAGATATTTCCCTGCCCTCACAGCTCATCTCCGAGTGAGATACTCCCCTGCCCTCACAGCTCATCTCCGAGTGAGATACTCCCCTGCCCTCACAGCTCATCTCCGAGTGAGATACTCCCCTGCCCTCACAGCTCATCTCCGAGTGAGATACTCCGCTGCCCTCACAGCTCATCTCCGAGTGAGATACTCCCCTGCCCTCACAGCTCATCTCCGAGTGAGATACTCCCCTGCCCTCACAGCTCATCTCCGAGTGAGATACTCCCCTGCCCTCACAGCTCATCTCCGAGTGAGATACTCCCCTGCCCTCACAGCTCATCTCCGAGTGAGATACTCCCCTGCCCTCACAGCTCATCTCCGAGTGAGATACTCCCCTGCCCTCACAGCTCATCTCCGAGTGAGATACTCCCCTGCCCTCATAGTTACATAGTTACATAGTTTATAAGGCCGAAAAAAGACAAGCGTCCATCCAGTTCAGCCTATTTCTTGTGCACTGCAGCTATTCCGCAGCGTTGATCCAGGGGAAGGCAACAAAAAACCATGAGGTATAGGCCAATTTACATCACTGAGGAAAAATTCACTTCCCGACACCAATCTGGCAGTAAGATTAAATCCCTGGATTAATTAACTAAGCATAAGATGTAATTTTATTGTTCTCAAGAAAGGCGTCCAGGCCTCTCTTGAACTCTTTAAGTGAGTTGGACATCACCACTTCCTCTCCCAGAGAGTTCCAGAGTCTCACGGCTCTGACCGTAAAGAATCCCCTTTTATGCTGGTGCAGGAACCTCCTTTCCTCCAGACGCATAGTGTGCCCCCTCGTCTTTGTCACCATCCTTGGTACTTGGTATAAACAGGTCATGGGAGAGATCTCTGTACTGCCCCCTGATGTATTTATACATGTTTATGAGGTCTCCCCAAAGCCTTCTCTTTTCCAATGTAAATAGGCCTAATTTTGACAACCTCTCTGGGTATTCTAGTCCCTCCATTCCCTTTATTACCTTAGTCGCCCTCCTTTGTACCCTCTCTAGCTCCAATATGTCTTTCCTGAGCACCGGAGCCCAGAACTGTGCACAATATTCTAAGTGCGGCCTTACCAGCGCTTTATACAGAGGAAGAACAATGTTCTCATCATATGCCCCTATTCCTCTTCTGATGCATGCCATGACTCTTTTTGCCTTCTCAGCTGCTGCCTGACACTGGGCACTCCAATTTAATTTGCTGTTAACCAAGACGCCCAGGTCCTTCTCCATGTCAGATTTCCCCAACGGTTTCCCATTTAATATGTATGGGTGACTGCTGTTTTTCTTTCCCATGTGCATGACCTTACATTTATCGGCATTGAACCCCATTTGCCATTTTTTGGCCCAACTCCCCAATTTATCTAAATCCTCCTGTAGCTGTGCCCTGTCCTCATCTGTATTAACTACTTTACAAAGTTTAGTATCATCTGCAAATATTGCTATTTTACTATGCAACCCTTCCACTAGATCATTAATAAATATATTAAATAATATAGGGCCCAAGACAGACCCTTGAGGCACCCCGCTAGTAACCCTGACACACCCTGAGCTTACTCCATTGATAACCACCCTCTGCTTTCTATCACTCAGCCAGCTATTTACCCACTTGCACACATTATCCCCCAGACCAAGCATTCTCATTTTATATACCAACCTTTTGTGTGGCACGGTATCAAACGCTTTGGAGAAGTCAAGGTATACACACAGCTTATCTCCGAGTGAGATACTCCCCTGCCCTCACAGCTCATCTCCGAGTGAGATACTCCCCTGCCCTCATAGCTCATCTCCGAGTGAGATACTCCACTGCCCTCTCAGCTCATCTCCGAGTGAGATACTCCCCTGCCCTCACAGCTTATCTCCGAGTGAGATACTCCCCTGCCCTCACAGCTCATCTCCGAGTGAGATACTTCCCTGCCCTCATAGCTCATCTCCGAGTGAGATACTCCCCTGCCCTCACAGCTCATCTCCGAGTGAGATACTTCCCTGCCCTCACAGCTCATCTCCGAGTGAGATACTCCACTGCCCTCACAGCTTATCTCCGAGTGAGATACTCCCCTGCCCTCACAGCTCATCTCCGAGTGAGATACTCCCCTGCCCTCATAGCTCATCTCCGAGTGAGATACTCCACTGCCCTCTCAGCTCATCTCCGAGTGAGAAACTCCCCTGCCTTCACAGCTCATCTCCGAGTGAGATACTTCCCTGCCCTCACAGCTCATCTCCGAGTGAGATACTCCACTGCCCTCACAGCTCATCTCTGAGTGAGATACTTCCCTGCCCTCACAGCTCATCTCCGAGTGAGTTACTCCCCTGCCCTCACAGCTCATCTCCGAGTGAGATACTCCACTGCCCTCTCAGCTCATCTCCGAGTGAGATACTCCCCTGCCCTCACAGCTCATCTCCGAGTGAGATACTCCCCTGCCCTCACAGCTCATCTCCGAGTGAGATACTCCCCTGCCCTCACAGCTCATCTCCGAGTGAGATACTCCCCTGCCCTCACAGCTCATCTCCGAGTGAGATACTCCCCTGCCCTCATAGCTCATCTCCGAGTGAGTTACTCCCCTGCCCTCACAGCTCATCTCCGAGTGAGATACTCCACTGCCCTCACAGCTCATCTCCGAGTGAGATACTCCCCTGCCCTCATAGCTCATCTCCGAGTGAGATACTCCACTGCCCTCACAGCTCATCTCCGAGTGAGATACTTCCCTGCCCTCACAGCTCATCTCCGAGTGAGATACTCCCCTGCCCTCACAGCTCATCTCCGAGTGAGATACTCCCCTGCCCTCACAGCTCATCTCCCAGTGACATACTCCCCTGCCCTCACAGCTCATCTCCCAGTGAGATACTCCCCTGCCCTCACAGCTCATCTCCCAGTGAGATACTCCCCTGCCCTCACAGCTCATCTCCGAGTGAGTTACTCCCCTGCCCTCACAGCTGATCTCCGAGTGAGATACTCCCCTGCCCTCACAGCTCATCTCCGAGTGAGATATTCCCCTGCCCTCACAGCTCATCTCCGAGTGAGATACTCCCCTGCCCTCACAGCTCATCTCCGAGTGAGATACTCCCCTGCCCTCATAGCTCATCTCCGAGTGAGATACTCCACTGCCCTCTCAGCTCATCTCCGAGTGAGAAACTCCCCTGCCCTCACAGCTCATCTCCGAGTGAGATACTTCCCTGCCCTCACAGCTCATCTCCGAGTGAGATACTCCACTGCCCTCTCAGCTCATCTCCGAGTGAGATACTCCCCTGCCCTCACAGCTCATCTCTGAGTGAGATACTTCCCTGCCCTCACAGCTCATCTCCGAGTGAGTTACTCCCCTGCCCTCACAGCTCTTCTCCGAGTGAGATACTCCACTGCCCTCTCAGCTCATCTCTGAGTGAGATAAACCCTTTCCCTGCGCTCACTGCTGATCTCCGGGTGAGATACCCCCTCCTCCTGCGCTCACTGCTGATCTCCGGGTGAGACACCCCCTCCTCCTGCGCTCACTGCTGATCTCCGGGTGAGACACAGCCTCCCCCTGCACTCACAGCTCATCTCAGAGTGAGATTCCCCCTGCACTCACTGCTGATCTCTAGGTGAGATACTCCCCTGCACTCACAGCTCATCTCCAGGTGAGACACCTCCTCCCCCTGCCCTCACAGCTCATCTCAGAGTGAGCTTCCCCCTGCGCTCACTGCTGATCTCTAGGTGAGATACTCCCCTGCACTCACAGCTCATCTCCGGGTGAGACACCTCCTCCCCCTGTGCTCACAGCTCAGCTCTGGATAAGATCATCTGCTTCACAGACTAAGCATGGGAAGTGTTTCCCTGCTATCGGGCTCTCAAGTCTGTGAAGCAGATGATCTCACCCGGAGATGAGCTGTGAGCGCAGGGGGAGAGGGTGTCTAACCTGGAGATGAGCTATGAGCTGTGAGCACAATGGGAGGGAGTATCTCACCTGGAGATCATCTGTGAACACAGGGGAGGAGGTATCTCACCCGTTGATCAGCTGTGAGTGCAGGGGGAGGGAGTGTCTCACCCCGAGATCTGCTATGAAGCAGGGGGAGGAGGTGTCCCACCTGGAGATCAGCTATGAGCACAGGGGGAGGGGGTGAATGACAGACACTCTGTGCTTACAGCAGGGAGCCTTGTGACAAAGAATACATTGTGCATAACAATAGAGAACAAATGGAAGTCAGCTCACCCTCCAGGGATTTCAGTGTGTTGAAGCCAGGAACAACCTGTGGTCGAAGTGAAAAATTCCATTAAGTCAAATTCCATTCAGCTAATATGTTACTTTAGACCCAAATTTTAGCCTGCACAATTTATTATGTAATTTCTCCTAAACGCAGCATTGCCCCATACATAGCAGACACTAATATTTTCTAGCTATATACAGTACATAGCATTAAGGGTAAACAATTAAAGCGGTTGTGCCACCATAAAGAATACAGTAAACCAACCAGAAAAGGTGGAAATAAATAGTTTTGTAATTTACAGTGATTCAAAATTATGCTTCATTCAAAAGTTACCAAGCTTTTACTTTTATGAATGCTGCTCTCTGGCGCCCCCTGGCGTTATTCCATTACGTCCTGGTAGTGGGTGATCAGCTGGTCGGGTTTGGGCAGTTCCTGTCATAAGAGCTCCCAACCGGCAGTCTGCACAATGTATTGCAAGAAAAGAAATGAAAAATTCCATCTCCAAAAAAGTTGTATTAAAAAATTCCAAGTTGTTATTACATCATTTTAACATCTGATGAGGTCACAAGGTACATGGGGATTCACATAGCAACGCGTTTCCAATGCCAACCACCGTTCTTTGTCAAGCTACTATGACATGGTTCTGTGATCTTTTAAATATTTCCGAAACCAATTACAAGTAATACACCGATTACATGACCAATGAGATCACACCCATATTAAAAAAAAACTCTTAACAACACACCCCAATAAGAACAAGTAGAGACAAATACAGTCATGGCCAAAAGTATTGAGAATGAGACAAATAGTAATTTTTCCAAAGTTTACTGCTTCATTTTTTGTAATGGCAATTTGCATATACTCCTGAATGTCAAAGAGTGATCAGCTTAACAGCAATTACTGTACTTGCAAAGTCAATATTTGCCCAGAAAATGAACTTTAACCCCCAAAACACATTTCAACATCAGTGCAGTCCTGCCTTAAAAGGAGCAGCTAACATCGTTTTAGTGATTGATCCATTAACACAGGTGTGGGTGTTGATGAGGACAGGGCCGGCGATCAATCAGTCATGATTAAGTAAGAATGACATCACTGGACACTTTAAAAGGAGGCTGGTTCTTGGTATCATTGTTTCTCTTCAGTTAACCATGGTTATCTCTAAAGAAACATGTGCAGCCATCATTGCACTGCACAAAAATGACCTAACAGGGAAGAGTATCGCAGCTACAAAGATTGCACCTCAGTCAACAATCTATCGCATCATCAAGAACTTCAAGGAGAGAGCTTCCATTGTTGTCAAAAAGGCTCCAGGGCGCCCAAGAAAGACCATCAAGCGCCAGGACCGTATCTTAAAACTGTTTCAGCTGTGGGATCTGACTACCAGCAGTGCCGAGCTTGCTCAGGAATGGCAGCAGGCTGGTGTGAGTGCTTCTGCACGCACTGTGAGGCGGAGACTCTTTGAGCAAGTGCTGGTTTCAAGGAGGGCAGCAAAGAAGCCACTTCTCTCCAGAAAAAACATCAGGGACCGACTGATATTCTGAAAAAGGTACAGGGAGTGGACTGCTGAGGACTGGGGCAAAGTCATTTTCTCTGATGAATCCCCTTTTCGATTGTTTGGGACATCTGGAAAACAGCTTATTCGGAGAAGAAGAGGTGAGCGCTGCCACCAGTCTTGTCTCATGCCAACTGTAAAGCATCCTGAAACCATTCATGTGTGGGGTTGCTTCTCAGCCAAGGGAATCGGCTCACTCACAGTCTTGCCTAAAAACACAGAAATGAAAAAAGAATGGTACCAGAATGTCCTCCAAGAACAACTACTCCCAACCGTCCAAGAGCAGTTTGGCGCCCAACAATGCCTTTTCCAGCATGATGGAGCACCTTGCCATAAAGCAAAGGTGATAACTAAATGACTCATGGAACAAAACATAGAGATTTTGGGTCCATGGCCTGGAAACTCCCCAGATCTTAATCCCATTGAGAACTTGTGGTCAATCATCAAGTTACGGGTGGACAAACAAAAACCAACAAATTCTGGCAAAATGCAAGCATTGATTATGCAAGAATGGACTGCTATCAGTCAGGATTTGGTCCAAAAGTTGATTGAGAGCATGCCAGGGAGAATTACAGAGGTCTTGAAGAAGAAGGGGCAACACTGCAAATATTGACTTGCTGCATTAGCTCATTCTAACTGTCAATGTAACCTATTGGTACTCATAATATGATTGCAATTATATTTCTGTATGTGATATAAACATCAGACAAACACTAATAAAAACCAGAGGCCAGCAGATCATGTGAAAATATAATTTTGGTGTCATTCTCAAAACTTTTGGCCATGACTGTACATAGAAAGTTACATATCAAATACACTGCTCAAAAAATAAAGGGAACACTTAAACAACAGAATATAACTCCAAGTAAATCAAACTTCTGTGAAATCAAACTGTCCACTTAGGAAGCAACACTGATTGACAATCAATTTCACATGCTGTTTTGCAAATGGAATAGACAATAGATGAAAATGATTGGCAATTTTCAAGACACCCTCAATAAAGGAGTGGTTCTGCAGGTGGGGAGCACAGACCATATCTCAGTACCAATGCTTTCTGGCTGATGTTTTGGTCACTTTTTAATGTTGGTTGTACTTTCATACTTGTGGTAGCATGAGACGGACTCGACAACCCACAGAAGTTGCTCAGGTAGTGCAGCTCATTCTGGATGGCACATCAATGCAAGCTGTGGCAAGAAGGTTTGCTGTGTCTGTCACTGTAGTGTCCAGAGGCTGTAGGCACTACCAGGAGACAGGCCAGTACAAAAGGAGACGTGGAGAGGGCCGTAGGAGGGCAACAACCCAGCAGCAGGACCGCTACCTCCGCCTTTGTGCAAGGAGGAACAGGAGGAGCACTGCCAGAGCCGTGCAAAATGACCTCCAGCAGGTCACAAATGTGCATGTGTCTGCACAATCGGTTGGAAACCGACTCCATGAGGGTGGTATGATGGTCTGACGTCCACAGATGGGGGTTGTGCTCACAGCCCAACACCGTGCAGGACGCTTGGCATTTGCCACATAACACCAGGATTGGCAAAGTCGCCACTGGCACCCTGGGCCTACTTCTGAGGCATCTGTCTGTACAATGAAAGTTTCCTTGAAGTTGGGGCTGATGAGGACCGGCTGTCCATACAGGGCCAACTTCATGGACTGAAAGGCTTCTTCTGCCTGAAGGTTCGACTGAACCATTACTGATTTTTTTCCTTTCAAGAGATCGGTCAGGGCCGCCGTTCTCCCAGCAAAATTAGGTATAAACCAGCGGTAATACCCAAGGATGTCAAGGAACGCCCTCACCTGCTGTGTACTTGACGGTTTAGGCCAATTTTTTATGGCCTCAACTTTATTGATTTGGGGCTTGATAACTCCTCGGCCAATCACATACCCCAAATATCGGGCTTCCTCTAGCCCTATCGCACATTTTTTCGGGTTTGCCGTTAACTCCGCTGCTCTGAGAGAATCCAGCACTGCTTGTACCTGGGATAGATGCGTATGCCAGTCGGTGCTAAAGATGATAATATCATCTAGATATGCGGAGGCGTACTCCTGATGAGACTTGAGCACTATGTCCATCAACCTCTGGAATGTAGCCAGGGCCCCATGTAACCCAAAAGGTAAGACCGCATAGTGATATAGACCCTCCGGAGTTATGAAGGCGGTCTTTTCCTCCTCCGATTTCGTGAGAGGTACCTGCCAGTAACCCTTGGTGAGATCGAGCGTGGTAAAGTACTGGGCCTACCCCAGTCTCTCAATCAGCTCATCCACCCTGGGCATTGGATTAAGGTCAATCTTCGACACTTCATTTAGTTTTCGGAAATCGTTACGGAAGCGTAACGATCCGTCTGGTTTCGTAATCAGTACGATGGGGCTAGCCCACTCCGTCATTTCTCGATGACGCCTAACTGGAGCATCTGTTTTACCTCAGCCGTGATGGCTTGCCTCCGGGCTTCGGGTACCCGGTACGGTCTCATTCGCACCCTTACCCCAGGTTCGGTGACAATGTCATGTTGGAGAACTGTAGTCCTACCCGGTAGCTCTGAGAACACGTCGGTATTCTGCTGCACCAGTGAGCGAGCCGCCCGTCGCTGCTGTTTAGTGAGAGCATCACTTATCCTGACCTCTCCCCGGACGCATCCCTGGTTGAAGGTAGAGAACTCTCTGGTGATATGCCCGGAGTGATGTCTGTAACTAACCACTCTCGATCTTTCCAAGGTTTTCGCAGGTTTACATGATAAAGCTGCTCCCGTTTCCTCCTTCCGGGCTGATACACCGGTAATTTATCTCCCCCACCTTTTCTCGAACCTCATATGGCCCTTGCCACTTGGCCATGAGCTTACTCTCGGCTGTGGGTACAAGTACTAACACCCAATCGCCCTTGTTAAAAGACCTGACTCTGGCTATTTTAATATATGTGCACCTCTGGGCTGCCTGGGCATCTAACAAATGTTCTTTCACGATGGGCATGACCGCCGCGATCCGGTCCTGCATGCTAGCCACGTGTTCAGTTATACTCCTATGTGGAGTCGGCTCTTGTTCCCACGTCTCTTTGGCTACGTCCAACAGACCTCTAGGGTGTCTGCCGTACAATAACTCAAAGGGAGAGAACCCTGTGGAAGCCTGGGGTACCTCACGGATGGCGAACATCAAATAGGGTAGCAACATGTCCCAATCCCTTCCGTCCTTAGAAACCACCTTTTTTAACATGAACTTGAGGGTTTTATTGAACCGTTCTACTAGCCCGTCGGTTTGAGGTTGGTACACCGAGGTGCGCAATTGTTTAATTTTTAGCAGTTTGCACAGTTCCCTTGTCATTTTGGACATAAAAGGGGTCCCCTGATCCATCAGGATCTCCTTAGGTAGTCCAAGGCGACAGAACATAGCAAACAGCTCCTGTGCAATTTGTTATGCCGAGGTGTTGCATAGCGGTATAGCCTCCGGGCACCGGGTGGCACAGTCAACGACCACCAGTATATGTTGGTGGCCACGAGCGGATTTTACAATGGACCCTACCAAGTCCATTGCAATCCGTTCAAAAGGTACCTCTATTACTGGCAGGGGTACCAATGAGCTACGGAAACTTGCGGTGGGTGTGGTCAACTGACTCACTGCTGATCTCTAGGTGAGATACTCCCCTGCACTCACAGCTCATCTCCAGGTGAGACACCTCCTCCCCCTGTGCTCACAGCTCAGCTCTGGATGAGATCATCTGCTTCACAGACTAAGCATGGGAAGTGTTTCCCTGCTATCGGGCTCTCAAGTCTGTGAAGCAGATGATCTCACCCGGAGATGAGCTGTGAGCGCAGGGGGAGAGGGTGTCTAACCTGGAGATGAGCTATGAGCTGTGAGCACAATGGGAGGGAGTATCTCACCTGGAGATCATCTGTGAACACAGGGGGGAGGTATCTCACCCGTTGATCAGCTGTGAGTGCAGGGGGGGGGGGAGTGTCTCACCCCGAGATCAGCTATGAAGCAGGGGGAGGAGGTGTCCCACCTGGAGATCAGCTATGAGCACAGGGGGAGGGGGTGAATGACAGACACTCTGTGCTTACAGCAGGGGGCCTTGTGACCAAGAGTACATGGTGCATAACAATAGAGAACAAATGGAAGTCAGCTCACCCTCCAGGGATTTCAGTGTGTTGAAGCCAGGAACAACGTGTGGTCACACTTGGAATCAATGCAAAAAAAGAAGTGAAAAATTCCATTAAGTCAAATTCCATTCAGCTAATATGTTACTTTAGACCCAAATTTTAGCCTGCACAATTTATTATGTAATTTCTCCTAAACGCAGCATTGCCCCATACATAGCAGACACTAATATTTTCTAGCTATATACAGTACATAGCATTAAGGGTAAACAATTAAAGCGGTTGTGCCACCATAAAGAATACAGTAAACCAACCAGAAAAGGTGGAAATAAATAGTTTTGTAATTTACAGTGATTCAAAATTATGCTTCATTCAAAAGTTACCAAGCTTTTACTTTTATGAATGCTGCTCTCTGGCGCCCCCTGGCGTTATTCCATTACGTCCTGGTAGTGGGTGATCAGCTGGTCGGGTTTGGGCAGTTCCTGTCATAAGAGCTCCCAACCGGCAGTCTGCACAATGTATTGCAAGAAAAGAAATGAAAAATTCCATCTCCAAAAACGTTGTATTAAAAAATTCCAAGTTGTTATTACATCATTTTAAAATCTGATGAGGTCACAAGGTACATGGGGATTCACATAGCAACGCGTTTCCAATGCCAACCACCTTTCTTTGTCAAGCTACTATGACATGGTTCTGTGATCTTTTAAATATTTCCGAAACCAATTACAAGTAATACACCGATTACATGACCAATGAGATCACACCCATATTAAAAAAAAACTCTTAACAACAAACCCCAATAAGAACAAGTAGAGACAAATACATAGAAAGTTACATATCAAATACACTGCTCAAAAAATAAAGGGAACACTTAAACAACAGAATATAACTCCAAGTAAATCAAACTTCTGTGAAATCAAACTGTCCACTTAGGAAGCAACACTGATTGACAATCAATTTCATATGCTGTTTTGCAAATGGAATAGACAATAGATGAAAATGATTGTCAATTTTCAAGACACCCTCAATAAAGGAGTGGTTCTGCAGGTGGGGAGCACAGACCATATCTCAGTACCAATGCTTTCTGGCTGATGTTTTGGTCACTTTTGAATGTTGGTTGTACTTTCATACTTGTGGTAGCATGAGACGGACTCGACAACCCACAGAAGTTGCTCAGGTAGTGCAGCTCATTCTGGATGGCACATCAATGCAAGCTGTGGCAAGAAGGTTTGCTGTGTCTGTCACCGTAGTGTCCAGAGGCTGGAGGCACTACCAGGAGACAGGCCAGTACAAAAGGAGACGTGGAGAGGGCCGTAGGAGGGCAACAACCCAGCAGCAGGACCGCTACCTCCGCCTTTGTGCAAGGAGGAACAGGAGGAGCACTGCCAGAGCCGTGCAAAATGACCTCCAGCAGGTCACAAATGTGCATGTGTCTGCACAATCGGTTGGAAACCGACTCCATGAGGGTGGTATGATGGTCTGACGTCCACAGATGGGGGTTGTGCTCACAGCCCAACACCGTGCAGGACGCTTGGCATTTGCCACATAACACCAGGATTGGCAAAGTCGCCACTGGCACCCTGGGCCTACTTCTGAGGCATCTGTCTGTACAATGAAAGTTTCCTTGAAGTTGGGGCTGATGAGGACCGGCTGTCCATACAGGGCCAACTTCATGGACTGAAAGGCTTCTTCTGCCTGAAGGTTCGACTGAACCATTACTGATTTTTTTCCTTTCAAGAGATCGGTCAGGGCCGCCGTTCTCCCAGCAAAATTAGGTATAAACCAGCGGTAATACCCAAGGATGTCAAGGAACGCCCTCACCTGCTGTGTACTTGACGGTTTAGGCCAATTTTTTATGGCCTCAACTTTATTGATTTGGGGCTTGATAACTCCTCGGCCAATCACATACCCCAAATATCGGGCTTCCTCTAGCCCTATCGCACATTTTTTCGGGTTTGCCGTTAACTCCGCTGCTCTGAGAGAATCCAGCACTGCTTGTACCTGGGATAGATGCGTATGCCAGTCGGTGCTAAAGATGATAATATCATCTAGATATGCGGAGGCGTACTCCTGATGAGACTTGAGCACTATGTCCATCAACCTCTGGAATGTAGCCAGGGCCCCATGTAACCCAAAAGGTAAGACCGCATAGTGATATAGACCCTCCGGAGTTATGAAGGCGGTCTTTTCCTCCTCCGATTTCGTGAGAGGTACCTGCCAGTAACCCTTGGTGAGATCGAGCGTGGTAAAGTACTGGGCCTACCCCAGTCTCTCAATCAGCTCATCCACCCTGGGCATTGGATAAAGGTCAATCTTCGACACTTCATTTAGTTTTCGGAAATCGTTACGGAAGCGTAACGATCCGTCTGGTTTTGTAATCAGTACGATGGGGCTAGCCCACTCCGTCATTTCTCAATGACGCCTAACTGGAGCATCTGTTTTGCCTCAGCCGTGATGGCTTGCCTCCGGGCTTCGGGTACCCGGTGCGGTCTCATTCGCACCCTTACCCCAGGTTCGGTGACAATGTCATGTTGGAGAACTGTAGTCCTACCCGGTAGCTCTGAGAACACGTCGGTATTCTGCTGCACCAGTGAGCGAGCCGCCCGTCGCTGCTGTTTAGTAAGAGCATCACTTATCCTGACCTCTCCCCCGGACGCATCCCTGGCTGAAGGTAGAGAACTCTCTGGTGATATGCCCGGAGTGATGTCTGTAACTAACCACTCTCGATCTTTCCAAGGTTTTCGCAGGTTTACATGATAAAGCTGCTCCCGTTTCCTCCTTCCGGGCTGATACACCGGTAATTTATCTCCCCCACCTTTTCTCGAACCTCATATGGCCCTTGCCACTTGGCCATGAGCTTACTCTCGGCTGTGGGTACAAGTACTAACACTCAATCGCCCTTGTTAAAAGACCTGACTCTGGCTATTTTAATATATGTGCACCTCTGGGCTGCCTGGGCATCTAAAAAATGTTCTTTCACGATGGGCATGACCGCCGCGATCCGGTCCTGCATGCTAGCCACGTGTTCAGTTATACTCCTATGTGGAGTCGGCTCTTGTTCCCACGTCTCTTTGGCTACGTCCAACAGACCTCTAGGGTGTCTGCCGTACAATAACTGAAAGGGAGAGAACCCTGTGGAAGCCTGGGGTACCTCACGGATGGCGAACATCAAATAGGGTAGCAACATGTCCCAATCCCTTCCGTCCTTAGAAACCACCTTTTTTAACATGAACTTGAGGGTTTTATTGAACCGTTCTACTAGCCCGTCGGTTTGAGGTTGGTACACCGAGGTGCGCAGTTGTTTAATTTTTAGCAGTTTGCACAGTTCCCTTGTCATTTTGGACATAAAAGGGGTCCCCTGATCCATCAGGATCTCCTTAGGTAGTCCAAGGCGACAGAACATAGCAAACAGCTCCTGTGCAATTTGTTATGCCGAGGTGTGGCATAGCGGTATAGCCTCCGGGCACCGGGTGGCACAGTCAACGACCACCAGTATATGTTGGTGGCCACGAGCGGATTTTACAATGGACCCTACCAAGTACATTGCAATCCGTTCAAAAGGTACCTCTATTACTGGCAGGGGTACCAATGAGCTACGGAAACTTGTGGTGGGTGTGGTCAACTGACATTCAGGGCAGGATTCACAGTACTTTTGGACCTCCGCGTAAATCCCCAGTCAAAAGAACCGCTGCAAGATACGCTCTTACGTCTTTTTAACCCCCAATTGTCCACCCAGCTGGTGTGTGTGTGCCAACTGCAGACGGTACAACTGAGATACCACTAACTGTTCCACGACCTGGTCCCTGATTTTGTCTACCCTATAGAGCAACTCACTCTTGACTACCATGCGTGTAAATACAGTATCTGCACGGGGCTGTTGAGCTACGCCATTTACCTCTAACACCCTTTCCCGCGAGTCAGAGTGGCATCCTGTAGCTGAACTGTCCCAAACGTGTCCCGGGACACTTCCAGCTCAGGGATCGATGGGGTCTCCTCGACCTCTCCTGCCAGCACCTCTAGGGGAAACCTATCGGGGTCACACTCTGTCCCTAGGTTGGATACCACTACGGCAGGTACCCCTGAATCAGGTTCGTCGGGTACAGCGCCTGTAATACATTTTATCGGGGGAGAGTGGATTTTGTTTTTCCACAGAGTCCAGAACAGGGGCAAGTCTCTTTCCAACACAGTCCCATAGGGAAGAGTTTTTACCACCCCCACCACATGTTTTATGTCTCCACTTGGCTTGGATAAAACTACCTGTGGTTGGGTACTCTCGGAGGTCCCCATGGATGCACACAACCCCCGACAGTCCGTCCACTGAGGTTGTCTCCTGCCACCATCGACCCATGTACCAAAGTCACTAGGCTCCCCGAATCTAGGAGGGCCTCTGTGGGGTACCCATTAACCAGTACCTGGCACAGTTGGGGTTCATTGTCAGGGGGGTCGGCGCTCGCAGTGCAGACAGTCTGGGCGTACATTGAGACCCGGTGGATAATCCCGCAGTCCATGGGTTCCGTAGTTAGGGGGCAGTTAGCAACCACATGTCCCTTCCCCTGACACCGTCAGCACCTAATGGTGGAAGTACTGTTAGGTCTTCTGACTGTTTGGGAGGGAACAGGTCTCCTGCGACTCTCATTTCGGGGTACCCCTTCAGCACGGGTACGGTGCTGACTGTCCTCAGCAGAGGGGCGCGACCCCTTTCCAGGTTCCTGAGTTGGCAGGGATCGGCGTGACAGCTGCGAGGGGGCAGAGTCCTGGATAAAGTCCTGAATGGCCGAGTAGCGCTCGATCAGGCTGACCACCTGGTCGAGTGTGCTGGAGTCCCCTTGCCCCAGCCAACTTTGGATAGCGGCTGGCAGAGTCCTCACCAGCCGGTCAACCACCACCCTCTCCACCATCTGGGCTGGAGACAAAGTCTCAGGCTGGAGCAACCTCTTTACCAGCTGCAGGAGGTCATAAGCCTGAGACCGGGCGTGTCGGGTCTCCACATAAGCCTATGAAAATACATGCTGAGCCCTCACGTATGTATTGACTCCCAGTCGGGCAAGGATCTCACCTTTCAGTCTCTGGTCGTCCTGGGCGTCCTCCCGACTGAGGTCGAAGAAGGCCTTTTGGGCATCGCCGACCAGAAACTAAGCCACCACTTCTGCCCACTGGCCATCCGGTAGGTTTTCCCGCTCCTCTGTGCGCTCATAAATGGTCAGGAAGGCTTCCACATCGTCCTCCGGTCCCATCTTCCTCAACGCTGAGCGAACCTTGTCCCTGGCCTCGCGACGTTCCGGGGCTGGTGCCGTCGGCGTCTCCCACAGGGCAGCAATCTGTTGCAGCAACAGTTCTTTGGTTTTTGCTGCTGCTGGTACAGTAGCTGCTGCTGCTGATTATGCTGCTGTTCCAGCTCCTACCTCTGAGACTGCAGCTGCTGCTGCTGGGTAAGTACCAGCTGCTTTAACAGCTCCTCCATTTTGTCCACGGGGTGGGGCTGAAAGGTGGCCGGCCGGATTGTGGTCATGCAGCGGCCAGTGGGGTATGCCTCAGTCACTATGCCAGCATTCTCCACCAAGCTGTAAGGCAGCGGTGTTCACACCGTGCAGTAACTGAGGCAGTGACCCAAGCAAGTCCAATATAAACAGCTTTATTCAGCAACTCACCGGTAAACAGAAAAGTCCTCTGGGATAACACAAGTCCTTAAACAACGGTTGCCATAGGCAACGGCCGCGCCGGGCCACTCAGAGCCTGACAGGTGCAGAGCCTTCCCAGGCGTGGGTTCAGCCACACTCAATCCTGATGAGCTTTCCTGCTATGCTCCTAGCAGGTTCCAACATAGAACCACACTAATCCTTAGTGCAGGGTTTTTAAAGGACCTGTGGCAAGAGCCACTGGAAAACCCGGCTTGGAGGGAGGAGGCCGCCCCACTGCCTTCCTGTAGCCTCCCCCAAGAAATGAAGGCCCTGCCGGGTTTTACTTAATCTGCCTTAGCCAGATAGCCTGACCAGGTCAATGCTCACCTTCATTCCTGCATTGCAGCCGGAGGTGAGCGTGTGACTGCAATGCACTCCAATGGATTTAATAGGTCTCTGTACACATTCTGGGGGATATATCACATCCCTCGTATACAATCCCAGTCACTGCATCATATTGGTTTCAGAAATATTTAAAAGATCACAGAATCATGTCATAGTAGCTTGACAAAGAAAGCTGGTTGGCATTGGAAACGCGTTGCTATGTGAATCCCCATGTACCTTGTGACCTCATCAGATTTTAAAATGATGTAATAACAACTTGGAATTTTTTAATACAACGTTTTTGGAGATGGAATTTTTCATTTCTTTTCTTGCAATACATTGTGCAGACTGCCGGTTGGGAGCTCTTATGACAGGAACTGCCCAAACCCGACCAGCTGATCACCCACTACCAGGATGTAATGGAATAACGCCAGGGGGCGCCAGAGAGCAGCATTCATAAAAGTAAAAGCTTGGTAACTTTTGAATGAAGCATAATTTTGAATCACTGTAAATTACAAAACTATTTATTTCCACCTTTTCTGGTTGGTTAACTGTATTCTTTATGGTGGCACAACCGCTTTAATTGTTTACCCTTAATGCTATGTACTGTATATAGCTAGAAAATATTAGTGTCTGCTATGTATGGGGCAATGCTGCGTTTAGGAGAAATTACATAATAAATTGTGCAGGCTAAAATTTGGGTCTAAAGTAACATATTAGCTAAATGGAATTTGACTTAATGGCATTTTTAATTCTTTCATTCCATTTTGCATTAATTAACCCCTTTATGGACTTGGACATATCCATACACCCAGGTCCCTGGTACTTAAAGGGGTTGTCCACTACTATGTAAAATATGGCAAAGCATTTTTATGTTGAAAAGCTGCTTCTTTGTAATTGCCTCCCTCTTCCTTTTCTGCCTGTGAGTGGCGCTATGACTGACCGCTCACAGGCATCACTTAACCCCCGGCTGCAGCCGACACTGACATCCGCTGATGTCACGACAAGTCCAGACTGCTGCCGGGGATCTCTCTCTTCCGCGTTCCATGGTGGCTGCTGGGTTGTGTGCGGGGTTATCCCCTCAAGTCATACCCAGCATCCACCGCATGCTGTCCCTCTCCCCATTCATTGGGAAAACGCACGGTGGATGCTGGGTGTGACACGGTGGGGTAACCCCGCCTTCAACCCAGAAGCCACCACGGGGACCCCAGCGCTGAGTCACGCCTCAATAAACGGGACGTCAGCGGGGGTTCACGTGCTGCCTGTGAGCGGCCAGTGATAGCGCCGCTCACTGACAGAGGAAGGTAATTATAAAGAAGTTGCTTTTCATTATAAAAACGCTTTGGCATATTTTAAATATTAGTGTACAACCCCTTAAAAGCGCACCTCAGCATAAATCTACCATTAGGTGTAAGAGGACAATGCTGCCAGTTCCCTTTCATCTTGTTTCTGCCGGACATAACGTTTCACAATTACGCTACTTGGAGTCTATTCCTTTGAAAAGGCGAGGTGGCAACAGAATACACAGATTGAAGGAGAGGCAGGCATATGGCCTCAATCCAGAGTATGAACTGTCTTATTGATTAACATATTCCTTTGTTTCCTCTGTGTTATTTAACCAGTGGATTAGCGATATCTGTTGACATAATTTTACTGTTAAATACATACAGTACAGACCAAAAGTTTGGATACACCTCATTTAAAGATTTTTCTGTATTTTCATGACTATGAAAATTGTACATTCACACTGAAGGCATCAAAACTATGAATTAACACATGTGGAATTATATACTTAACAAAAAAGTGTGAAGCAACTGAAAATATGTCTTATATTCTAGGTTCTTCAAAGTAGCCACTTTTTGCTTTGATGACTGCTTTGCACACTCTTGGCATTCTCTTGATGACCTTCAAGTGGTAGTCACCGGAAATGGTCTTCCAACAATCTTGAAGGAGTTCCCAGAGATGCTTAGCACTTGTTGGCCCTTTTGCCTTCACTCTGCGGTCCAGCTCACCCCAAACCATCTTGATTGGGTTCAGGTCTGGTGACTGTGGAGGCCAGGTCATCTGGCGTAGCACCCCTTCACTCTCCTTATTGGTCAAATAGCCCTTACACAGCCTGGAGGTGTGTTTGGGGTCATTATCCTGTTGAAAAATAAATGATGGTCCAACTAAACGCAAACTGGATGGAATAGCATGCCCCTGAAAGATGCTGTGGTAGCCATGCTGGTTCAGTATGCCTTCAATTTTGAATAAATCCCCAACAGTGTCACCAACAAAGCACCCCCACACCATCACACCTCCTCCTCCATAATTCACGGTGGGAACCAGGCATGTAGAGTCCATCCGTTCACCTTTCCTGCGTCGCACAAAGACACAGTGGTTGGAACCTAAGATCTCAAATTGCACTCATCAGACCAAAGCACAGATTTCCACTGGTCTAATGTCCATTCCTTATGTTCTTTAGCCCAAACAAGTCTCTTCTGCTTGTTGCCTGTCCTTATCAGTGGTTTCCTAGCAGCTATTTTACCATGAAGGCCTGCTGCACAAAGTCTTCTCTTAACACTTGTTGTAGAGATGTGTCTGCTGCTAGAACTCTGTGTGGCATTGTCCTGGTCTCTAATCTGAGCTGCTGTTAACCTGCGATTTCTGAGGCTGATGACTCGGATAAACTTATCCTCAGAAGCAGAGGTGACTCTTGGTCTTCCTTTCCTGGGGCGGTCCTCATGTGAGCCAGTTTCTTTGTAGCGCTTGATGGTTTTTGTAACTGCACTTGGGGACACTTTCAAAGTTTTCCCAATTTTTCGCACTGACTGACCTTCAATTCTTAAAGTAATGATGGCCACTCATTTTTCTTTATTTGGCTGCTTTTTTCTTGCCATAATACAAATTCTAACAGTCTATTCAGTAGGACTGTCAGCTGTGTATCCACCTGACTTCTGCACAACACAACTGATGGTCCGAACCCCATTTATAAGGCAATCCCACTTATTAAACCTGACAGGGCACACCTGTGAAGTGAAAACCATTTCCGGTGACTACCTCTTGAAGCTCATCAAGAGAATGCCAAGAGTGTGCAAAGCAGTCATCAAAGCAAAAGGTGGCTACTTTGAAGAACCTAGAATATAAGACATATTTTCAGTTGTTTCACACTTTTTTGTTAAGTATATAATTCCACATGTGTTAATTCATAGTTTTGATGCCTTCAGTGTGAATGTACAATTTTCATAGTCATGAAAATACAGAAAAATCTTTAAATGAGAAGGTGTGTCCAAACTTTTGGTCTGTACTGTAATTTTATGTGTTTCCTACATATATATCCTAATTGTTTTTTTCCCCCTTTTGTCTCCCTTTAGGTCATTTGAACGCTTCACCAGGTATAAAAAAAAACTTACTTTTGGCTCTTACTTTTCTTGTCTATGTTTGCCATCCCATTTCCCCTTTTCTGTATTCTTTCTTTTTCTTTGTTTTATCCTTCTGACTCATTCTACACATCTACCATGCCCTATTTCTTTAATTATGTTGTTCGCGTGTGCGCCGTTTAACCTTGAGTGCTAGATTCATGGTGCTCTTCTTTCAAGTCCTGCTCTATGGTACCATGTTCCCTATGCTCAGACTTTTGAGTAAAATGGTGCTCGCGTGTGCACAGTAGCATCTCTCGGCAACCAAAAGATGCTACTGCACATGCGCGGGCATCCATGTTGGGGATGTAAATTTCACATGGGCAGAGAAATTACACAGGCAGTATGTAAAAGAGTAGGCAGGTCACTGAAAAGACAGTGACCTGTCAGAGGAAAGAGATAGGAATACATGAATACAGAAGCAGAGCACCAGAGCACATACATATCATTATGGCAGCAGAACTGAAACTAAAGATGATAAAAGAACCACTGGACGTATTACAACATCCAAGGTATCATTTTACTCAGTTTAACGGCGCCCACCTGACAGTGTATGTAGTTTTCTAAGCACAATCCTGCTGACAGGTTCACTTTAACAAACTTGGACGTATGGATACCTCATGGCGATAGACATCGATCGGAGCATTTAGAGAGCTTGTATAGGGAGGAAGCCCTCTCTGCCCTTGGATTGGCGCCCCAAAAATCAGAATAGAAAGCGATCAAAAAATGTCATGTGCCTGAGAATGATACCAATAAAATGTCAACTCGTTCCGTAAAACAAGCCCTCACATGACGCTGTTGGACAAAATCTGGAAAAATTATAGCTCTCAAAATATAGTGATGCCAAAAAAAAAGCGTCTTTTAGTGTGTGACAGCTGTCAAACAAAAAGAAAACGATTAAACCTACAATAATCTCCAAGAGGAATATTCTGTCCCCATGGCTGTGCTGTAAATATAGGGTGCTGTGTCTTCACCTTTACTTACAAGGGAGATGGACACAGATAGCTTTAACTCGGCTGCAGGCAGGCACGTTGTAAAGAATTCAGAAGAAGCTTTATTTATCTTGAGAAATCTTGTAAGAATGCATGCATCAACAGCAAGTAAAAATAACTTTTCCTGAGACAGGCTGTAAGCACATGAGCTCCTAATTGTTGCAAGATTGAGAATTAGGAAAGGCTGGAAGAAGAAGGGAGGGGCTAGCTACATCACAGTCACATAAGAGGGAGACAGGGAGAGAGAAGGGACAAACTTCAAGGAAGGTGAACCTTGCAGCAATGCAATCAAACAGTAATACACAGCAACTGTAAAAAGTTCAGTGTATAGTCAGCAAATTTCCCATTCATGGGACGTAACACTCCCCGTCTGAAATCTTTAGATTTTAATGATTCGTTTAATGTGATGTTTTCTGGGAATGTCATGGTAGACCTGAAAGACAAAAGAAAATACACAAGCAAACAACAATAACAGTAATAGTTGTAGTCCAATTTTCCATTGAAGTCTTCAACAGCCGGATAATCCGAGTCCAAAACAGAAACCCATCTTCGGATTGGGGAAGCCGCAATGTGCAAACACTTCCACCAACCTAAGAATCCACTGGGAAAAGTTCAAATGTCCCAACACAGCTGGAAGTATATGGCGGTAGGCTCTCCGTCGTAAGCTGTGTCCTGAAGCAGTGTCTTTCATGTGATGACCTCCTTTTGTAAAAGGAGTAGAAGTTCAGTGACTGGACGAAAGAAAACGCGAGATGACCTTGCCTTCTACCTTACAAGTCTTTCCATCATTGCTTGGTGTAACCTTGGTGATAAGACCCATTGGCCAGTCATTGCGATGAGCTTCTTTATCTTTAAGGAGGATGAGGTCTCCCTCTTGGAGGTTAGGTTTTGCAGTCTGCCATTTGTGACTGGTTTGAAGTAAGTGCAGGTATTCAGCCTTCCAGCGGTGCCAAAAGACATTAGAAAAGTGTTGTACCTGTTTCCACTGACACCTGTAAATGTCTCTGTCCACAAACTTCCCTGGAGGGATTTCAGCATCTCCAACCTTCTGAGTAAGAAGTGTGGCAGGAGTAAGAATCATTGGAGCTTTGGGGTCCGATGATAATGGTACCAATGGTCTTGCATTTATCACAGCAGACACTTCAGCAAGGAAGGTAACCAGGACTTCATGGGTGAGAGGTAGCTTATGATCCAGCAACATCGAATCAAGGATTCCTCGAGCAATGCCAATCATGCGTTCCCAGGATCCTCCCATATGCGATGAATGAGGAGGGTTGAACACCCAAGTGCACCCATTGTCAGTCTAGAAGTTGTCTAACTGTAGTTCCTTGCACGCTCCCACAAAGTTAGTGCCACAGTCAGATCTGAGCTATTTGGCTGGTCCCCAGATAGAAAAGAATCTTCTGAGAGCATTTATGAAGCAAGAGGAATCCATGGATTCAATTACCTCAATGTGAACTGCTTGGATGCTAAGACAGGTGAAAAGCACAGCCCACCACTTACTTTTTGCGGCTCCACCACGGGTCCTTCTTGTAACAACCGACCATGGTCCAAAAACATCTACTCCGACATATGTGCATGGCTGGTCTGTGTTTAGCTGATCTGCTGGGAGATTTGCCATCTGTAGATGTTAGTGTTTTCTTCTTACTTTTTCTCACATAAAGCATTTATGGAGCTCTGAGGAGACACATCTCTTCATCCCCACGATCCAGAGGCCAGCGGACCTTATGATGCCTTCGGTAAACTGTCTGCCTTGGTGCTGCACTTTTTCATGATGGTGATGGAACAATAGCGTAGCATTGTAGTGCCGACCCGGAATGATGATACGATTCTGCTCCTTATTACATAGATCAGACTTCTCTATATGACCATCCACCTTTAACAGTCCGTAATGATCGACCACTGGGTTCAATTCAAGCAGTAAACTGTTCTTGGACAGGCTGGTACCCTTTTGTGATACTGTCGATCTCGTGACCATATTCTTGTTGCACTCACCGCTGAATTGCTCGGCATGTCTGATGTCAGCAACAGTAGGGTATCCTCTACACATGTGCCAGCCACAACACTGATGATTTGTCACTGGCAAAGGAATGAGCGATGTGAACAAGACGAGCTATGGCCCGCACAACAGCTGACCATTTTGAGAAGCTTTCAAAGCAGTGAGATCTTAGTTTTGATTTTGGCATCACAGAAGTGTAGCGAGTAGAGGTGATTGGTCTGATCTCTTTTTCAGACTCCGGTTCCACCAGCTTATAAGTGTTGTTGATGTCCTTTGAACTAGAATCCTTATATAAGAGACTTGGAGGTGACAGCCACATGTTGTCATTGAGCTTAGACGCGGCTGTGAATCTTGTCCCTCGGTCAGCTGGGTTCAGGTCAGTAGAGACGTAGTGCCAGTATTCAGGGATAGAAAAGCTTCTGATACGCTCTACTCTATTGCTGATGTAGACGTAAAATTGTTTTTTTGGTTGTAAATGTAACCAAGTACCGCTCTACTGTCTGTGTAGAATGTAAATGAATCAATCACAATGTCCATTTCATCCTTTATAGCTTCAGCTAATTCCACTGCCTGTACGGCAGCACAAAGTTTGAGTATTGGTACAGAGTGAGACGGTTTCAGTGTTAGTTTTGCCTTGCCAAGGATGAATCCACAATGTACCTTGTTGTTGCTTTCTGAGGTTTTCAGGTAGGCTACTGCAGCTATGGCCTCTGTAGATGCGTCGGAGAAAATGTGGATTTCTCTCCTGGTGGAGGCTGAAAGGGTGCTTAGGGAATAACTGCGTGAGACTTGGACATGCTCTAAGACCTTCAGAGACTTCTTCCATATCTCCCACCTTTGTTGTTTCTGGGATGGTAGCGGAGTGTCCCAATCCATGCTCTCGGGGGTCAACTGTCTCAACAGTATATTGCAGTGATGGCAAACCTTTTACAGACCGAGTGCCCAAACTGCAACCCAAAACCCACTTATTTATCGTAAAGTGCCAATATGGCAAATTAACCCGAATACTGAGGATTTAGTTTAGGAAAAACAACTCGTACAGAGAGCTGGTGAGGGCAGCATAGAGCAGCCACAGAAAGGAGCAGGGTATGAGACTGCAGAAATAAAGAATGTGCTCACTCCCATCTTGGTATATGCCAAAATCCATGTATATATGTTGCCCCCCCCCACCAATCCATGTATATATGCTTCCTCCCCCCCACCAATCCATGTATACACAGTGGTGGCCAAAAGTATTGGCACCCCTGCAATTCTGTCAGATAATACTCAGTTTCTTCCTGAAAATGATTGCAATCACAAATTCTTTGGTATTACTCTCTTCATTTAATTTGCTTGCAAGGAAAAAACACAAAAGAGAATGAAGCAAAAATCAAATAATTGATCATTTCACACAAAACTCCAAAAATGGGCCAGACAAAAGTATTGGCACCCTCAGCCTAATACTTGGTTGCACAACCTTTAGCCAAAATAACTGCGAACAACCGCTTCCGGTAACCATCAATGAGTTTCTTACAATGCTCTGCTGGAATTGTAGACCATTCTTCTTTGGCAAACTGCTCCAGGTCCCTGATATTTGAAGGGTGCCTTCTCCAAACTGCCATTTTGAGATCTCTCCACAGGTGTTCTATGGGATTCAGGTATGGACTCATTGCTGGCCACATTAGAAGTCTCCAGTGCTTTCTCTCAAACCATTTTATAGTGCTTTTGGAAGTGTGTTTTGGGTCATTGTCCAGCTGGAAGACCCATGACCTCTGAGTGAGACCCAGCTTTCTCACACTGGGCCCTACATTATGCTGCAGAATTTGTTGGTAGTCTTCAGACTTCATAATGCCATGCACACGGTCAAGCAGTCCAGTGACAGAGGCAGCAAAGCAACCCCAAAACATCAGGGAACCTCCGCCATGTTTGACTGTAGGGACCGTGTTCTTTTCTTGAAAGCCTCTTTTTTTTTCCTGTACACTCTATGTTGATGCTTTTTCCCAAAAAGCTCTACTTTTGTCTCATCTGACCAGAGAACATTCTTCCAAAACGTTTTAGGCTTTCTCAGGTAAGTTTTGGCACACTCCAGCCTGGCTTTTTTATGTCTCGGGGTAAGAAGTGCGGTCTTCCTGGGTATCCTACCATACAGTCCCTTTTCATTCAGACGCTGAGTGATAGTACGGGTTGACACTGTTGTACCCTCGGACTGCAGGGCAGCTTGAACTTGTTTGGATTTTAGTCGAGGTTCTTTATCCACCATCCGCACAATCTTGCGTTGAAATCTCTCGTCAATTTTTCTTTTCCGTCCACATCTAGGGAGGTTAGCTACAGTGCCATGGGCTTTAAACTTCTTGATGACACTGCGCATGGAAGACACAGGAACATTCAGGTCTTTGGAGATGGACTTGTAGCCTTGAGATTGCTCATGCTTTCTCACAATTTGGTTTCTCAAGTCCTCAGACAGTTCTTTGGTCTTCTTTCTTTTCTCCATGCCCAATGTGGTACACACAATGACACAGGACAGAGGTTGAGTCAACTTTAATCCATGTTAACTGGCTGCAAGTGTGATTTAGTTATTGCCAACACCTGTTAGGTGCCATAGGTAAGTTACAGGTGCTGTTAATTACACGAATTAGAGAAGAATCACATGATTTTTCAAAGGGTGCCAATACTTTTGTCCACCCCCATTTATAGGTTTGGTGAGGAATTATATCCAATTTGGCTTTAGGACAATTCTTTTTGTGTTTTTTTCATTGAAGACAAATTAAATGAAGAGAATAATACCAAAGAATTTGTGATTGCAATCATTTTCAGGAAGAAACTGAGTATTATCTGACAGAATTGCAGGTGTGCCAATACTTTTGGCCAGCATTGTATGAAGTCAGCACTCCATTTTTTTCATTATATTTATATAATTGAATATGAATTTCTTCTAAATGTGATCCTTGAAATTAATGTAAATAGGGTATAATGATATTTACATGAAATTATTTTCAAGATACCCAATTAATTTCTCTGTCAATTTCTTAATAGAATGAAAACCTACAAGCTGGCCATAAAGAATATATATATGGTCAGTAATCCCTAGAAAACTGAAAAAACTGATAAATAGCCTATTTTGGGGAAAAGGGGTGGTTATGTGGGAGAGAATAATCGCCCTAGTAGTCTATATCCCAATCCACGTGTTAGTGGACCCCAGAAGGACAAAAGAGGGATTTAATTCCAAAAATATCAATTTTATTAGAAATTTTAAAAATTACATCATAATTCACAATATAAGAGAAGGGAAGAAGAAGAGGTGGTAGGTAAACCATAGGGGCAGGTTTTAAGGAATAAAATCCTGCCAGGAGACTAATATACCTAAACCAGCATAGAAGGTAAGCCAGGTACGCGTACTAGCTGCTATTTAAAAGATAATGGAAGGATCATATCAATCTATGTCCACACTAGTAATAACAGTGAGGTATAAAGCATGGTATACAAGATAATAATATTGATATGTGGGCATATGGCAGCATATATCAGATCATATAGCAGTGATATATGGGTAAGAGCATTAAACAAATAGCATTAGATAGATAGCATAAAACATGTACACCGGTGATACATAAGTGTAAATAGATCGATAGTGCTATTGATATAGTATTACTGTCTAGTCTGGAGCTGTCTAGTCTGGAGCTGCGGCTCTATAGAAAATCAATTACCTTGTGCCATATGAGAAGTGATAAAGCAGCGTGTCCTGGAGAGCTGGGGGGGATGTGGAGCTCACTTCTCATATGGCACAAGGTAATTGATTTTCTATAGAGCCGCAGCTCCAGACTAGACAGCTCCAGACTAGACAGTAATACTATATCAATAGCACTATCGATCTATTTACACTTATGTATCACCAGTGTACATGTTTTATGCTATCTATCTAATGCTATTTGTTTAATGCTCTTACCCATATATCACTGCTATATGATCTGATATATGCTGCCATATGCCCACATATCAATATTATTATCTTGTATACCATGCTTTATACCTCACTGTTATTACTAGTGTGGACATAGATTGATATGATCCTTCCATTATCTTTTAAATAGCAGCTAGTACGCGTACCTGGCTTACCTTCTATGCTGGTTTAGGTATATTAGTCTCCTGGCAGGATTTTATTCCTTAAAACCTGCCCCTATGGTTTACCTACCACCTCTTCTTCTTCCCTTCTCTTATATTGTGAATTATGATGTAATTTTTAAAATTTCTAATAAAATTGATATTTTTGGAATTAAATCCCTCTTTTGTCCTTCTGGGGTCCACTAACACGTGGATTGGGATATAGACTACTAGGGCGATTATTCTCTCCCACATAACCACCCCTTTTCCCCAAAATAGGCTATTTATCAGTTTTTTCAATTTCTTAATAGAAGAGGTATAGTAACGCTCATGATGGTGTCATCAGCACTGGCTATATTGGAGTATTCGAAGCAGCGCAACACGGCACAAACGTCCTTCATGGAAGCCCATTCATTGGTGGTTAAGTGGTGTTGTTCTTCACAGCATCCCACCCCCGTGCGTGCTGCAGCTGAAACTCCACCATTGCCTGCTGCTGCTCACACAGTCTCTCCAGCATATGTAAGGTGCAGTTCCATCTTGGCACATTGCATATGAGGCAGTGAGTGTGAAGGTAGAAGTGATGCTGCAGCGCAGGCAGGTCGGCAGCCGCAGGGTGAGAACGCCAAAAGCATGCACATGCTGCCCTCACTTTCAGCAGCACCTCTGACATATGTGGGTCATTTTTAAGGAAGCTCTACACCACCAAATTCAGCACATGCGCCAGGCAAGGGATGTGAATCAAACCAGCTAGGCCCAGAGCTGCTAGAGTTTAGAAGAGAGTTTTCTTTTATTTCAAACATGTTTTCTGATGTCTCCTGTTGCTGTTTTATTTGTGCCATTTTCATCCTTTAAAAATCTGTTCATCTCTCAGAGGAAGTGACCATCCCTTCCCTTTTTTGTCACCCCTCTATCTACAGCCCACCTGGATTTACCACCTACTGTACAGTAAGTGTTTTACAATTTGTAGATATTTTTTAACTAAAAGTAGCAGACTAGTAAAACTTTTTTTTTAATTCATTCGGTCACTTGTCCACCAGACTACATCATTTTGCTAGTATTAATTTATTAAGTTGTTCTCATAGAGACTCCTTCAGAATTACATGTCTTTGTCTTTCCTGAGGAGGGTCACAAGAAATGAGTGCATTTGATTGAATTGCATGGTCTGTACCACACAAGATCTACACTGTGAAAAGCAAAATGACCTATGACAGTTACTGATGAGAATAAGACTGCTCCTGGCACACATGTATGAAGAAGATAAAGACAGTTTAGCCATCCTCACTAAATAGTTGTAATCTAATCATGTATTGGTGGTGGCAAATTCTGACAGGTTAAGCTGGAGAGCATAGAGGGCTTTATGGGGGAGTAGTTGGGGCAATTAGTCTTGGTTTCATCTCTCCACGTCTTGGCTGGTGCCATTCAGCCTCACTTCATTCACTTTCAGTATATATAACCCATGAGGTATAGTAGACAATGCGTTGGAATAAGCTGGTTTATGTCCTCAGTCATGCGCTTACATAGCACGGTGCCTAAAAATGAGCCTCTGTTCTGCACTTTTAATCATATTTGTCTATTGGAGAAAACGCTACTTTAGTGGTGCACAGTCTCAGCTGTATTATTGTCTTCTAATACTTTATTGACATGGATTACATACAGTACAGACCAAAAGTTTGGACACACCTTCTCATTTAAAGATTTTTCTGTATTTTCATGACTATGAAAATTGTACATTCACACTGAAGGCATCAAAACTATGAGTTAACACATGTGGAATTATATACTTAACAAAAAAGTGTGAAACAACTGAAAATATGTCTTATATTCTAGGTTCTTCAAAGTAGCCACCTTTTGCTTTGATGACTGCTTTGCACACTCTTGGCATTCTCTTGATGAGCTTCAAGAGGTAGTCACCAGAAATGGTCTTCCAACAATCTTGAAGGAGTTCCCAGAGATGCTTAGCACTTGTTGGCCCTTTTGCCTTCACTCTGCGGTCCAGCTCACCCCAAACCATCTCGATTAGGTTCAGGTCTGGTGACTGTGGAGGCCAGGTCATCTGGCGTAGCACCCCATCACTCTCCTTCTTGGTCAAATAGCCCTTACACAGCCTGGAGGTGTGTTTGGGGTCATTGTCCTGTTGAAAAATAAATGATGGTCCAACTAAATCCAAACTGGATGGAATAGCATGCCGCTGCAAGATGCTGTGGTAGCCATGCTGGTTCAGTATGCCTTCAATTTTGAATAAATGCCCAACAGTGTCACCAGCAAAGCACCCCCACACCATCACACCTCCTACTCCATGCTTCACGGTGGGAACCAGGCATGTAGAGTCCATCCATTCACCTTTTCTGCGTCGCACAAAGACACGGTGGTTGGAACCAAAGATCTCAAATTTGGACTCATCAGACCAAAGCACAGATTTCCACTGGTCTAATGTCCATTCTTTGTGTTCTTTAGCTCAAACAAGTCTCTTCTGCTTGTTGCCTGTCCTTAGCAGTGGTTTCCTAGCAGCTATTTTACCATGAAGGCCTGCTGCACAAAGTCTCCTCTTAACAGTTGTTGAAGAGATGTGTCTGCTGCTAGAACTCTGTGTACCATTGACCTGGTCTCTAATCTGAGCTGCTGTTAACCTGCGATTTCTGAGGCTGGTGACTCGGATAAACTTATCCTCAGAAGCAGAGGTGACTCTTGGTCTTCCTTTCCTGGGGTGCTCCTCATGTGAGCCAGTTTCTTTGTAGCGCTTGATGGTTTTTGCAACTGCACTTGGGGACACTTTCAAAGTTTGCCCATTTTTTTGGACTGACTGACCTTCATTTCTTAAAGTAATGATGGCCACTCGTTTTTCTTTACTTAGCTGCTTTTTTCTTGCCATAATACAAATTCTAACAGTCTATTCAGTAGGACTATCAGCTGTGTATCCACCTGACTTCTGCACAACACAACTGATGGTCCCAACCCCATTTATAAGGCAAGAAATCCCACTTATTAAACCTGACAGGGCACACCTGTGAAGTGAAAACCATTTCCGTTGACTACCTCTTGAAGCTCATCAAGAGAATGCCAAGAGTGTGCAAAGCAGTCATCAAAGCAAAAGGTGGCTACTTTGAAGAACCTAGAATATAAGACATATTTTCAGTTGTTTCACACTTTTTTGTTAAGTATATAATTCCACATGTGTTAATTCATAGTTTTGATGCCTTCAGTGTGAATGTACAATTTCCATAGTCAAGAAAATACAGAAAAATATTTAAATGAGGTGTATGCAAACCTTTGGTCTGTACTGTATGTGGAAATGAAAGCACTCATATTGAATGGCATAATACCTTTCCATGTAGTTAGTTAAATTACTAATATTTTTTCCTAATGTAGTATGTGTTGTTGCAAATACTGTATTTATAGAAGGTAAAACTAGTTTCTGCATTATATAGTGACACATTTTGTGCATATTTAGACACTACTTACTTCCTGACATGCTGGAGGATGACCCGGATCCTTATTTTGGGAATATGAACAGCTCTCCCGAATTGCCAGAACCATTCCTTATACCGCAGGTAAAATACTGTGTATGATAGTCTGTGTGACGCATTTTGAACTGTTTCAACACATAATTTAAATGTATTGGGTATGGGCATGACCAAGTGAAGCACTACATTGTTTCATCCTTCATGTTGATGTCTATATTTAAATTTACATTCTGCCAATATTTGTTGTGATAGATTGGTTCTATTCATGTTTCATTAAAAAGAAAGTCTGCCTAAGTGCTCCATGTTAGAAGATTTTCTCCTCTCTACATGACAGGTTAGGAAGCTGTTAGAAAAGACGTCTCCGAACCGCAGGAGAGCGAGCTATAAAGAAGGTGAGATTGGAAGGACACAGAAAATATGACTGTCCATTTGATATAGCTTGAATACTAATATTCATCAAAGATGATTTTACTAAATAACACTTATTAAAGGGGTTTTCCATTTCAGAAAAGCCTGGTCTCCAGACGTAGTCCAGGATCGGACTGGGGAGTCTGGGGCCCACAGGGGTAATTGACTCTAGGTGCCCACCTACAGCAATATGCAAATATCTGTTATCCGCTATCCCTGTTATAGTGGAGCATTGACTGACGGCTCCGGCACATCTGCCGTGCATATACTATAACTGGGATGTACAATTACGATAGTATGCATTAAAGGGGTTCTTTGGTTAAAGCAAGTTATCACCGATCCATGGGCTCCACAGGATAGGTGATCACTTATTGATCGTTTTGGTCCGAACATTGGAAAAGCATCGGAAGCATGGGGAAGTTTTATCCCTGTCAGGACACTTATCCCCATTTTAAAATGCAGTGACAGATGGGATGTCTGACCGCAGCTCCATTCATTCTCTTGGGGGCTTCCAAAAAAAGAGCAGCGCTCGCAGCCACTGTGGGAATGATTGGATCAGTGATCGAGTCGCACATGAGCTCCAGTCTAATGGGGAGAAAAGCTTCACATTCTGCCGATTGTATGCCAGCAGTCAGGACCCGACCAATCAGTAACTTATCACTTATCCTGTGGAGAGGTGATTACTTGTTTTCACCAGAGACCCTTGTAAGTGTACCTCTGACGCTCTGGTACAACTCCTAAAATATATACTAAATTGGGTACAGTAGTTCAATGCAGTTTGTGGAAAATATTTTTTTCATAAGAATTTGGGAAAGTTATGAAATGTTCTATAAATGTCTGTCCTATTCCTGTTCTAAGGATCTAGACTTTTTTAAATTCATCACTTAAATATGAACCATGTATGAGGGAGTCGGAGTCGGAAAGATGGAAATTGAGGAATCAGAGTCTGGGTCGAAGGTTTGGCTTACCGACTCCACAGCCCTGCATATTACCGCCACTTACTGACCGAATAATACCACATACAAAGAACAAGTACGGCCACACCATGACCAGACCACATATTACCACCACAAAGTGACAATAATACCACATGCAAGGAAAAAATACTGCCACGCCATGACCGGACTACATATTACCACCACCACAAAGTGACCAAATACTACAATGCTGATCATGAATACAAACCACAATACTAACAACACTGTTATTACCACCAGCGACATTATACACAGGAGTTCTGTATATACACCGCGTGCAGAATTATTAGGCAAATGAGTATTTTGATCGCGAGATACTTTTTATACATGTTGTCCTACTCCAAGCTGCATAGGCTTGAGAGCCAACTACCAATTAAGTAAATCTGGTGATGTGCATCTCTGTAATGAGGAGGGGTGTTGACTAATGACATCAACACCCTATATAAGGTGTGCTTAATTATTAGGCAACTTCCTTTCCTTTGGCAAAATGGGTCAGAAGAGAGATTTGTTTGGCTCTGAAAAGTCCAAAATTGTGAGATGTCTTGCAGAGGGATGCAGCAGTCTTGAAATTTCCAAACTTTTGAAGCGTGATCACCGAACAATCAAGCGTTTCATGGCAAATAGCCAACAGGGTCGCAAGCATGTTGGCCAAAAAAGGCGCAAAATAAGTGCCCATGAATTGAGGAAAATCAAGCGTGAAGCTGCCAAGATGCCATTCGCCACCAGTTTTGCCATATTTCAGCGCTGCAGCGTTACTGGAGTATCAAAAAGCACAAGGTGTGCGATACTCAGGGACATAGTCAAGGTAAGGGAGGCTGAAAAACGACCACCTTTGAACAAGAAACATAAGATAAAACTTCAAGAATGGGCCAAGAAATATCTTAAGACTGATTTTTCAAAGGTTTTATGGACTGATGAAATGAGAGTTACTCTTGATGGGCCAGATGGATGGGCCAGAGGCTGGATCAGTAAAGGGCAGAGAGCTCCACTCCGATTCAGACGCCAGCAAGGTGCAGGTGGGGTACTGGTATGGGCTGGTATCATCAAAGATGAACTTGTGGGACCTTTTCGGGTTGAGGATGGAGTGAAGCTCAACTCCCAGACCTACTGCCAGTTTCTGGAAGACAACTTCTTCACTTCAAGCAGTGGTACAGGAAGAAGTCGGTATCGTTGAAGAAAAACATGATTTTTATGCAGGACAATGCTCCATCACATGCATTCAACTACTCCACAGAGTGGCTGGCCAGTAAAGGTCTAAAAGAAGAAAAAATAATGACATGGCCCCATTGTTCACCTGATCTGAACCCCATAAAGAACCTGTGGTCCATTATAAAATGTGAGATGTACAGGGAAGGAAAAGAGTACACCTCTTGGAACAGTGTCTGGGAGGCTGTGGTGACTGCTGCACGCAATGTTGATCGACAACAGATCAAGCAACTGACAGAAACTATGGATGGAAGGCTGTTGAGTGTCATCATAAAGAAAGGTGGCTATATTGATCACTAATTTTTTTGTTTTTGCATGTCAGAAATGTTTATTTCTAAATTTTGTGCACTGATATTGGTTTACCTGGTGAAAATAAACAAGTGAGATGGGATTATATTTGTTTTTCATTTTTTCATTAAGTTGCCTAATAATTCTGCGCAGTAATAGTTACCTGCACAAACAGATATCCTCCTAAGATCTAAAAAAAAAACCACTCCAACTTCCAAAAATATTAAGCTTGGATATTTGAGTCTTTTGGGTTGATTGAGAAGATAGTTGTTGATCAATAATAAAAATAATCCTCTAAAATACAATTTGCCTAATAATTCTGCACACAGTGTAGTGTCAGTGTACAGATAATATAGTGATCACTAGTGACATTATAAACAGGAGCTCTGTGTATAGTGTACAAATAATACAGTGATCACCAGTGACATTATACACAGGAGCTCTGTATATACTATATAGTGTAAGTGTTCATGTAATACACTGACTCACCAATGATGTCTCTAGGTGAAGTCCTTCATCTTCGCTTTTCTTCTTCATCTGGTACAGACCGCCATCACTTCTTCAAGTCATGAATCATCTCTGCAGAAAATAACACACAGTTATCAATAACTGATCTCTTCTAGAGCACATTCCCACTTTTTCCCCCCTGACTTCTACACTACACCAGTTGAAGAAAAAAAAGCGACATAGTGCCGCCCTGCACAGTAACAGGACCCCACTTTTGGTCCCTCCCATGGAAAACAGTTTCCTAAAAAGTAAATTATATTACAGAAGTAATAATGTTCATAATTGGAATCTAAAGTAATTATGTTCCCCACTCGCCACCATAAACAGTAATTAAGTCGCTTGTCCAGCCTGGCTCCCCCCCATATATCCCTTCTGTTCCCCATATGTCCAGCGTGGCCCCTTTATATTTATCCTAGCCCACGTGTATCGAGCCTGCGCCCCCCCCCCCCATATATCCATCCTGGCCCCCATGTGTCGAGCCTGCCCCCCCCATATATCCATCCTGGCCTTCATGTGTCCAGCTGCCCCCCATATATCCATCCTGGCCTCTGTGTCCATTCCCCCCCCCCATATATCCATCCTGGTCTCCATCTGTCCAGCCTGCCCCCCCATATATCCATCCTGGCCTCCATGTGTCCAGCCTGCCCCCCC
Source organism: Phyllobates terribilis (assembly GCF_046119375.1). NCBI lineage: Eukaryota > Metazoa > Chordata > Amphibia > Anura > Dendrobatidae > Phyllobates > Phyllobates terribilis. Next base: position 229,713 of record NW_027364156.1, on the reverse strand, counting down.
ATATATCCAACCTGCCCCCCCCCATATATCCATCCTGCCCCCCTTCCCATGTGTCCAGCCAAACCCCCCATCCTTACATGTTCAGCCAGGCCCCCCCTTATGTATCCAGCCAGCCCCCCCATTTATGTGTCCAGCCAGGCCCCCTCACCCATGTGTCCAGCCAGGCACCCCCTTATGTGTCCAGCAGGCTCCCCCTTATGTGTCCAGGCAGGCTCCCCCTTATGTGTCCAGCCAGGTTCCCTCCCCTCCCATGTGTCCAGCCAGGCTCCGCCCTTATGTGTCCAGCTAATCTCCCCCTTATGTGTCCAGCCAGCCACCCCTCCCATGTGTCCAGCCAGGCACCCCCTTGTGTGTCCAGCCAGGCTCCCTCATGTGTCCAGCCAGGCTCCTTCCTTATGTGTCCAGCCAGGCTCCTTCCTTATGTGTCCAGCCAGGCTCCCTCCTTATGTGTCCAGGCAGGCTCCCCCTCCCATGTGTCCAGCCAGGTCTCAGTTGTGTGTCCAGCCAGGCCCTCTTGTGTGTCCAGCCAGGCCCCCCCCCCTTGTGTGTCCAGCCAGGCTCCCCCTCGTGTGTCCAGCCAGGCCCACCTTGTGTGTCCAGCCAGGCCCCCCCCTTATGTGTCCAGGGAGGCTCCCCCTCCCATGTGTCCAGCCAGGCCCCCCCCTTGTGTGTCCAGCCAGGCCCCCCTTGTGTGTCCTGCCAGGCCTCCCCCCTTGTGTGTCCAGCCAGGCCCCCCCTTGTGTGTCCAGCCAGGCCCCCCCTTGTGTGTCCAGCCAGGCCCCCCCTTGTGTGTCCAGCCAGGCCCCCCCCCTTGTGTGTCCAGCCAGGCCCCCCCTTGTGTATCCAGCCAGGCCCCCATCCCATTCTGCATTCATTCACACACACAAAGATTCCTCTTAATATAATCAAAATATAAACCAATAACTCTAGTATTTTTCATCTTTGCAGGATACAACCAGGCTCTGTAGTGTTGGTTGGGGAAATAGGATGCTTGTCCCTGTAGTGTGTTCTTATACATAATAAGCCAGCATGGTGCACTACATGCATCTATGTGACTGGCACATTATACAGGTTTTATTCATGTGCATTTAAATTCTAATCATTCACCCCTTTCCCTATGAATGGTCGGTGTGAGTGGTTGTTCATCAGTATGTTGCACCTGTGCTACCTCCCATCTTTTATCCCTGGAGTTTGTCTGTATCCAGCAGTTAAATTAAGAATAAAAATAGGATTTTTTTTTTACAAAATCTTCAGTTTTTCTCAAATTTGTTAATGCAAAAATGTATACACCCCACATCAAAAACTACTACTTGTAGTGTTTTGTATGACCGCCATGACTTTTAAGGACAGCAACAAGTTTTCTAGGCATGGAATGAACAAGTTGGAGACATACTGCAACATCTATTTTTTCCCTTTCTTCAAGAACAACCTCTTTAGAGCCTGGATGCTGGATGGAGAGTGATGCTTAAAGGGGTTTTCCTCACAAAAAAAGTACATTTTAATCAATAGATTTTGTAATAATAAGTTCCACAATTGTATGTGTTTAAATAAAATGTTCCTGTGTTGAGATGATGTTATAAATGTGCCCCTGCTATGTATGGCGTAATTGCCGTGTCTGATCGTACAGGGACCTGGTCTGATCATTCCATAGCTCCTGGGCAGGGGGAAGCAAAAGAATATACAAACATTACAGCATGGGGTCACAACTGATTCTTTTTGTGAGGTAAAACATTTCCCTGCCTGTTTTTAAACAATGTTTTACTTCAAAGAAAGAATCATCTGCGATCCCCTGATGTAATATCAGTGCACATTTTTTTCTACCCCCTGCCCAAGAGCTGTGGTATAATCAGACCATGTTCGTTCCTGGTCAGGCACAGCCATTACACAGTACACAGCAGGGACACATTTATAAGATTATCTCAGCACAGGAACATTTTTTAAACATATCCAATTGTGGAAATTATTAGTATTCCAAGATATATTGATTAAAATGTACTATTGTTTGTGGGAAAACCCCTTTATTTTGTCTCTTCAGAATTCCCTGAAGGTCTTTTGATTGGGCTCAGATTAATTCTTGGCGACTGAATCTCTTTCACCCTGTTCTTTTTCAAAAATGCAACTTATGTGTGTTTTGGATCATTGTCATGTTGGAAATTGCATGTCTACCAAGGTCACAGAGTTATGGTTGCAGATTTTCTTTCAATATAGAGCAGTACATCTTTGAACTCATGATACCTTCAATGAAATATAGCTCCCCAGCACCAGCAGTACTCATAGAGCTCCACATAAGGATACTGCTGCCACCATGTTTTAGTGTTGGCATTATGCATTTACAAATATGAAATTAGAAAAATGCATGATGCCTACAGTGAAACATGGTGGTTGCATCAGTATCCTTAAGTGAGGCTGCATGAGTGCTGCTGATGTCGGGAGCTACATGACTATGATCCAAAGCACACATATGTTGCATTTCTGAAGAACAGATTGAAAATGATTCAGTGAGTATGTCTTCTAATCTGAACCCAAATGAAACACCTATGGGAGAAATTCTGAAGAGATAAGTTGAGCATCACGCTGCATCCAGCATCCAGTCTCTAAAAAGATTGCTTTTATGCCGCCAAGTTGTTTATTCCACTCCTAGAAGAGCTGCTTTTTTCTTGCTATAATACAAATTCTAACAGTCTATTCAGTTGAACTATCAGCTGTGTATCCTCCAGACTTCTGCACAACACAACTGATGGTCCCAACCCCTTTTATAAGGCAAGAAATCCCACTTATTAAACTTGACAGGGCACACCTGTGAAGTGAAAACCATTTCCGGTGACCACCTCTTGAAGCTCATCAAGAGAATGCCAAGAGTGTGCAAAGCAGTCATCAAAGCAAAAGGTGGGTACTTTGAAGAACCTAGAATATAAGACATATTTTCAGTTGTTTCACACTTTTTTGTTAAGTACATAATTCCACATGTGGTAATTCATAGTTTTGATGCCTTCAGTGTGAATGTACAATTTTCAAAGTCATGAAAATACAGAAAAATCTTTAAATGGGAAGGTGTGTCCAAACTTTTGGTCTGTACTGTATATATAATGTATATATATATTATTTTTTCACCCTTACTAATAAGTGTTTCATTACTATACAGAGGAAGATTCTGAGGGAGATGATGCTTCACCTATAGGTATGTACTGCACAATACCATTCCATGTTTCTTAACCCTGTCTCGTGTAAATCAGCATTAACCTTCCTGATAGCCCCATTTTTCAAGTCTGATACGTCACTTTCTGCGGTAATAACTTTAAAATGCTTCTGTCAGTGATTCTGAGATTGTGATTTTGTTGTTGTAAAACATTTTACCTGTTACTACCGGTAAATTCAGATCTGTTGTTTTGTCTTTGTTCATGAAAATATTCCAAATTTTCTGAAAATTTTGAAAAATGTGCAATCTTTAAACTTGTATACCCTTAATGACATGTATATAGTGTAAGATGGCTGACGGACAGGTCCTTGAGGGGAAATATGTATCATCGAGGTTGGTAGCTTCGGTGATGTAAACCCGAGAAAGCATGCTCCAGCACGTATACTGCTGACAGGGTTAATAGGGCGTATCAGGCCGGTTTTAAGAGCAGTCATAAAAAATGGGTGGGAATGGCTGCCCACATATCCCCACCTCTGGAGCGTGGTTTGGTAAATAAAATAGAGACCAAATGTCTCATTCAGTGTCTGTGTCTGGAGACCTGTGGATCTCCAAGGCGTTAGTCTGTACTAAGGATTGGACACTGACCTGAGCAGGCGAACCGGTAACATTGTGTGGACATTTTACTTTGTGCTTCCACTTTGTGCCGGAAAACGCTATTTTTGTTTATGCTGTCTGAATAAACCAGTTTGGATTTCAATGAAAATGCTTCCTGTGTCTACCTCAACCGCAGACGAGTGAGTATTAAACCCTACAATTGGTGCTAGAAGCACAGTCACAAATCCCAAGGGGCAGTGTGACTGCTACAGGAAACCTTTTATGTCTTGGGTGAAGGCCGTCAGCCAGTAGGGGACGTCTGGCATCATGGAGGAGCTGATAAAGCAACTGGTGCAGGCTAATCTCCGGCAGCATCAACCGCAGCAGTGGCAGCAGCAGCAGTACAAGCAGCAGATAAACCTCCTAGCCGAGTTAATCCATGGCAGTTCAATCGCCCCACCCCCAAGTCCAAGTGATGACTCACTTGCCAGGAAGACGTTAAGAAGAGCCTTACAAAAGATGATCCCGGGTGATGAGGACGAGGCGTTTCTGACAATTTTTGAGAGGGTGGCGGGGCGAGAGATATTGCCTCCAGAGCAGTGGGCGGAGGTTCTGGCACCATATTTAACAGGGCAACAGCAGAAGGCCTATTATAACTTGGCCTTGCAAGATGCAAAAGAGTACATCAAGTTGAAGACTGAGATTTTGGCGTGCTTAGGAGTGACTCTGACTGACATGATGCGGGTGTACCACTGGGCCTATTGCAGTGACAAACCTTCCCGGTCCCAAATGTTTTACCTCCTACACTTGGTCCAAAAGTGGTAGCAACCGGAATCTTCCTCTCCAGCACATATAGTGGCGAGGATTGTGATGGACAGGTTCATACACTCCCTTCCAAGGCTGGTGCCATCCTGGGTTGCCCAGGGAGATCCCCATAATGCCAATGACCTTGTGAGGTTGGTAGAAAGGTACCAGGCGGTCGAGAGTGCTTTGGGGAAGTAAGGGGTGGGAGCATCTCCATACTGTGGTTACCAACAGGGGGGATGGACACCCAAAAGTGGGGAACTAGAACCACATCTGGGGGGCATCCTAGAGTTCAGGAGGGGTCCCGAGTTGCTACCAAAGGCCCCATCCAATAACTTAATTTGTTGGCGATGTCACACCCCGGGTCTAATAGTGGCCTGTTGCCCTATGACCAACGAGCCAGTAGACTGCAGCACAGGACGGCGCTACTTTGCATATCCTGCTTGTAGTGCTGTCCCTCCACGAGGCGTGGGACCACAGGCATGCCCCGTGTCAGTGAATGGAGCGCAAATGACTGGTCTGTTCGATTCTGGGAGTTTGGTAACCCTAGTGAGGGCCATAATTCCTCATCGTCTGATTCTGCAGAAAAAAGTGGACATCTGCTGTATCCATCGAGACGCTAAGGACTACCCTGTGGTCCTAGTGGTCATAGGCACAAACTGTAGCACCGAGTCCCATGAGGTGGGCGTAGTCAAGGACCTGTTGCACCCTGTTATAATAGGGCAGGACTTTGCCTTGCTTTGGGACTTGTGGGAGAAAGGGAGGAAGCTGGGTTGTCCAGACCACAACCAGGTCGCTCCTAAAGAAACCTCGTCGCAGGCCGCAACCGACAGTTTTCCCTTTCATGTGCTTGTTGGGGGTGAGGATGAAGCAGCATCCCTGAGCTGGAGGTGGGGATACTTTGGAAACGCCCAGCTCAGGGACTGAACTCTAAAAGGTGTGTTTAATAATGTCACTGTTCTGAATGATGTTGCTCAAGAGTCTAGGGCTGATACCTGATATCCGTACTTTGCTGGAATTGGGGAGTTACTATGTCAGGTCACGAAGCTCAGAAGAGAGGTAATCGATCAGTTACTAGTGCCAGGGCCGTACAGACGCAGGGTGTTAGATATGGCCAATGTACATGTCTTAGGTGGTCATCTGGAGGTAGAAAAAGCCCAGGAAAGAATCTTCCAGAGGGTCTACTGGCCCAGTTGTCACCGAGAGATTGTGAATTACTGTAGGTCCTGTCACACCTATCAGTTGACCTCCCCTGTGGCTCACTTCCGTAGCCCTTTAGTGCCACTACCTGTCATTGAGGTCCCAATCGATCGCATCACCATGGATCTAGTGGGACCCCTGGTCAAGTCCGCCAGAGCACATCAGTATATCTTGGTGGTACTGGACAACGCTACATGTTACCCGGAGGCTGTACCACCACGAAACTCCTCTGCCAAGTGCATAGTCCAGGAGCTAGTCCACATCTTTTCTAGAATGGGGTTGCCTAAGGAGATCCTAACGGACCAAGGGACCCCATTTATGTCAAGGGGGATGAGGGAGTTGTGAAAAATCCTGCAAATCACACAACTCAGGACCTCAGTCTACCACCCCCAGACAGACGGCTTAGTGGAGAGGTTTAATAAAACCTTGAAGGCCATGTTGAAGAAGGTCGTAGAGAAAGACTGCCGGAACTGGTACTGTCTACTGCCGTACCTTCTGTTTTCTATTAGAGAAGTCCCACAGGCCTCTACTGGCTTCTCACCATTTGAGCTGTTATATAGCTGACAGCCCCTTGGACTCCTGGATGTAGCAAAGGAGACTTCGGAGGCGGGGTCTACACCCTACAGGAATGTAATCAAACATGTGGCCCAGATGCAAGAAAGGATTTTTGAGGCGATGCCTATTGTGAAAGAACACCTCCTCAAAGCACAAGAGGCACAGTCAAGGGTGTACTAAAGATCAGCGAGGGTGAGACACTTCCACCTTGGAAATTGGGTACTAGTGCCTACGGTGGAGAGCAAATTCCTGACCAAGTGGCAGGGCCCCTATGAAGTTCTTGAAAAGCTTGGCAATGTCAACTATAGAGTCCACTAACCAGGGAAAAGGAAGCCCTACCAGGTGTACCAGGTCAACCTGATCAAGCCATGGCGACATAGGGAGTTTGTGGAAGCTCCTGTTTGGTGGCGAAGACCAAAGCCCACGTGAAGGAAGTCAAGCTGGCAGAGTCGCTGTCACATGCCCAGATGCCACAGTGCCGAGAGTTGCTATAGCGGAACTGAGACCTGTTCTCAGAACTACCAGGGCGTACTCGGATCATAGAGCATGAGTTTCTTCCGGGTCATCATGTCCAAGTAAATATGAAGCCGTATCGGATTCCCGAAGCCCACCGAGAGGTGATTGCAAAAGAGGTGAAGCGGATGCTGAGCATGGGAGTCATTGAGGAGTCCAGGAGTGGCTGGTCCAGTCCCATAGTCTTAGTGCCAAAACCAAATAGAGAATGGCAGTTTTGCAATGACTATAGGAAACTCAACAAATTCTTGAAGTTTGACACCTACCCAATGCCCAGTGTAGATGAACTGTTTGAAAGGTTGGGGCCAGCCAGGTATATTACCACCCTTGACCTCGCTAAAGGAATTGGCAAATACCCATGTCCCAAGATGCCAAGGAGAAGACTGTCTTCTCAACGCCAGATTGTTGATTCTAGTACACAAGGATGTTGTTTGGGTTGCAAGAAGCCCTGGCTACCTTCCAGAGGACCATGGACTTGATTCTAGCTCCCCACAAGAAGTATGCAGCAGCCTACTTGGATGACATCGTGATCTATAGCCAGGATTGGGGAAGCCATCTGAGCAAAGTCCAGGCGATACTTGATTCTTTAAAGAAGGCAGGGTTTTCTATAAACCTGAAGAAATGTGCCATGGGCATTGAAGAAACCAAATACTTGGGTTATGTCGTAGGGAGAGGTGAAATAAAGCCCCAAATAAAGTCGACGTGATCAAGAAGAGTTGGCCACTACCCCTCTCAGGGAAACAGGTCAAAGCGTTCCTAGGCATCGTGGGCTATTACCGCCGGTTCATCCCTAACTTCGTCATGATAGCGGCCCCTTTGACAGACCTCCTTACAGGGACAAAGTCGGTTATGGCTAAGTAATCTCCAGAAGCTGAGACTGCCTTCGCGGAACTGAAGGTAGCTCTGTGTAAACAGACAGTTATGGTGGCACCGGATTTCTCAAATAAGTTTGTGGTCCAGACAGACATGTCAGATGTCGGGCTGGGTGCTGTCCTATCACAGGAAGTGAATGGGGAAGAGCATCCCATAATGTATTTAAGTCAGAATGTGACATCCTGTGGGAAGAATTACTCCATTGTGGAAAAGGCCATCAAGTGGGTGTTGGACACTTCAAGATACTACCTCTTAGGCAGGAAGTTCAGGCTAGTGTCAGACCATGCCGCACTAAGGTGGATGAGGGACAAGAAGGGGAACGATGCCGGAGTGACCAGATGGTCCCTAGCCCTTCAGGATTTTAGCTTCCATGCAGAGCATAGGCCCGGGAAACTGCATGGCAATGCTGATGCACTGTCGAGGGTCCACTGCTGTCGGGGTGGTGACTCTGCACCGTATGCCCCCTCTACTCCAGACTCATACACAGGTATATAGACTATTCTATACCCGCCTATATTGGTTTATTATTATGGAATAGTTTATACGTTAGGAGCTATTTCCATCATTGCCCCTCTCTTGCATCCTGTGGTTCTTTTGCACAATATATATTTACACCCTGATAGAGGTAGTACATATGTTTTCCCCATATCTAATACATATAATCTGTATTGATATACACCTGGTTTCTTATTGTTTTATTTATATGTGTATTATATATATATATATATATAAATATATATATATATGTATATATATATACACATATACATAATGGGTATGGAAAGTATTCAGACCCCTTGTGATCCTCCTTGAGATGGTTCTACTCCTTCATTGGAGTCCAGCTGTGTTTAATTAAACTGATAGGACTTGATTTGGAAAGGCACACACCTGTCTGTATAAAGGCCCCGTCACACTAAGCGATGCAACAGCGATCCCGACAACGTTACGACCTGTCAGGGATCGTTGCTGCATCGCTAATACATCGCTGGTGAGCTGTCAAACAGGCAGGCTCACCAGCGATCAGGGGAGCAGCGATATCGTGGAAAGAATCGTTCCACGATGTCCTGCTCCCGTCACCAGCCTGCTGCTTAAGCAGGAGCAGGCTGGTAACTATGGTAAACATCGGGTTACTAAGTGCGCGTGTGCCCCTAGTAACCCGCTGTTTACCATGGATACCACTCTGCTACGGTGCGCGGGAGCCTCCGCGCACAGTAGCAGAGTGGTATCCATGGTAAACAGCGGGTTACTAAGTGCGCGCGTGCCCCTAGTAACCCGATATTTACCATGGTTACCAGCCAGTTCTTTGGTCCCGCTGGTCACACACAGCGATGTGTGCTGGCCAGCGGGAGGCCAACGACCAAAAAATGGTCCAGGACACTTTGCAGCGATCAGCGACCTCACAGCAGGGGCCTGATCGTTGCAAAGTGTAACACATAGCGACATCGCTGGTGAGGTCGCTGGTGAGTCACCAAAACCGTGACACAGCAGCGATCTCGCTAGCGATATCACTATGTGAGACGGGGGCTTAAGACCTCACAGCTCACAATGCATGTCAGACCAAATGAAAACCATGAGCTCAAAGAAACTGCCCAAGGAGCTCAGAGACAGAATTGTGGCAAGGCAAAGATCTGGCCAAGGTTACAAAATAATTTCTGCATTACTCAAGGTTCCTAAGAGCACAGTGGCCTCCATAATCCTTAAATGGAAGAAGTTTGGGACCACCAGAAGTCTTCCTAGACCTGGCCATCCAGTCAAACAAAGCAATCGTGGGAGAATATCCATGGTGAGAGAGGTAAAGAAGAACCCCAAAATCACTGTGACTAAGCTCCAGAGATGCAGTAGGGAGATGGGAGAAAGTTCCACAAAGTCAACTATCACTGCAGCCCTCCACCAGTCAGGCCTTTATGGCAGAGTGGCCCGACGGAATCCTCTCCTCAGTGCAAGACAAATGAAAGTCCGCATAGAGTTTGCTCAAAAACACATGAAGGACTCCCAGACTATGAGAAATAAGATTCTCTGGTCTGATGAGATGAAGATAGATCTTTTTGATGATAATTCTAAGCGGTATGTGTGGAGAAAACCAGGCACTGCTCATCACCTACCCAATACAATCCCAACAGTGAAACATGGTGGTGGCAGCATCATGCTATGGGGGTGTTTTTCAGCTACAGGGACATGACGACTGGTTGCAATTGAAGGAAACATGAATGCGGCCAAGTACAGAGATATCCTGAGTGAAAACCTCTTCCAGAGTGCTCTGGACCTCAGACTTGGCCGAAGGTTCACCTTCGAACAAGACAATGACCCTAAGCACACAGCTATAATGACAAAGGAGTGGCCTCACAACAACTCTGTGACCATTCTTGACTGGTCCAGCCAGAGCCCTGACCTAAACCTAATTGAGCATCTCTGGAGAGACCTGAAAATGGCTGTCCACCAACGTTCACCATCCAACCTGTCGGAACTGGACAGGAACTGCAAGGAAGAATGGCAGAGGATCCCCAAATCCAGGTGTGAAAAACTTGTTGCTTCATACCCAAGAAGACTCATGGCTGTACTAATTCAAATACCGAGCAAGGGGGCTGAATATTTATGACCATGTGATATTTCAGTTTTTCTTTTTTAATAAATTTGCAAAAATTTCTAGGTTTCTGTTTTTTTTCCTGTCAAGATAGGATGCAAAGTGTACTTTAATGAGAAAAAAAATGAACTTTTTAGAATTTATCAAATGGCTGCAATGAAACAAAGATTGAAAAATTTAAAGGGGTCTGAATACTTTCCGTGCCCACTGTATGTATATATATGTATTCTGGTGGCAATGGTGGCAATGGTATATATTCCATTGATTTGTACTGTACATTTGCATGTGGGAAACACATGTTGTTCAGCGCTTTCTCCTGGTTGCTTTGTTCCCACCCCTATTCGTATTTTAGCTTGATCCATTAAAATTTGTTATATTTTAGCATACTCTGGTCTTCTTTTTGGTTCTATATCATTGGTTTTCTGTGTTTTAGTTACCGATTGGTCTATACAGTCCTTTTTAAACATGCATCCTGACTAGGTAGTGTATGTATGTATGTATATATATACATATATACATACATATGCATGCATACATACATACACACACACACAGTGTTATGCTTAATACATTTCCTTCTCAGAACTGATTATTCTTCTTCTAATCTTCATGTGTATCGTCATTTTCGAATTTTGAGTTTTTTTGCTTATTGATAGCCAAGCCCGCCAGCTTTGGGCAGAGGAGGGTATGTAAGATGGCCACCGGACAGGTCCTCGAGGTTGTTAACTTCGGTGATGTAAACCCAGAAAAGCATGCTCCAGCACATATAGTACTGAAAGGGTTAATAGGACGTATGAGGGCCGCTTTTATGAGCAGTCATAAGAGATTGGTGGGAATGGCTGCTCACATATCCCCACCCCGGGGGCGTGGTTTGGTAAATAAAATGGAGACCAATTGTCTCATTCTGTGTCTGGAGATATGTGGATCTCCAGGATGCTGGTCTGTGCTAAACACCTAAGGATTTGAAACTGACCTGAGCGGTCGAACCCGCAACATTGTATGGACATTTTACTTTGTATTTCCACTTTGTGCCGGAAAAGGGTGTTTTAGTTTTGCTACCTGAGCAGTTTATGCTGTCTGAATAAACTAGCCTGGATTTCAATGAAAATGCTTCCTGTGCCTACCTCAGCCGCAGCCGAGTGAGTACCAAACCGTACAGTAGCTATACAATATTAGTGTCTGCTATACAAGGAGTAATGCTGCATTCAGGATAAATTGTTTAATAAATTGTGCAGTCTAAATATTAGGGCTGAAGTAACATTTTAGCTGAATGGAATTTGACTAAATGGAATTATTAATTTTTTTTCCTTATATTTTCATTAATGCAAAGCACCTCAAGGAATAGCAAACTTCTTGTATGCTTTGAAACCTCCATTCTTTAAATTGGGGTGTTTTTTAGGGGGTTACAATAAAAGGCCCTTCAAAGTCACTTCAAAAGTGAATAGGTCCATAAAAGTGCAGTTTATTTTAAATTTCCTTGGAAATATGAAAAATTGCTGCTAAAATTGTAACCCCTTCATGACCTTTGACATACCTATACGTCCTGATCGGGAAGGGATTCCCAACCACTGACATACAGTAACATCATGACGATTGTGCCGGGCCCAGGGGCTGTGCCCTCACCATCATCGTCGGGAGCTTGGCTTAAGTGATAGCAGAGCCTCGGCTGTCACTGTCAGGAGCATTGCCCTCACCATTCCCAGCTTTTTAACCCCTTAAATGTCGTTATCAATAGAAATAACAGCATTTAGAAGGCTTGAGGAGGGAGAGGGCTCCCTCTCCTACGTGATCTGCATCGGGTGCCATCATACACTGGGAGATCCCCTGAGGTGCCATAACAGCCTGAGGACCCCATTTTACAAAGTACACCTCTCAGTGAACTCATCTAGGGGTGCAATGATCATATTAACACCATGGGTGTGTCACAGAATTTTATACCATTGGGCAGTGAAGAAAAAATAATTACATTTTTATCTCAAATATTTTGTTTAGCCCCAGATTTTACATTTTAAATGGGGTTAATGGATACAACTGGCCCCTAAAATGTGGCCCACAATTTCTGCTGAATGTGGAAATACCTCATATGTGACTGTACAGTACTGCTTAGCCACACGGCGACACTCGGGAAGGACGGAGCGCTATTTGACTGCTGGAGTATAGGTTTTCCTAGAATAGTTTGCGGACTCCATATACAGAGACCCTAAATGCTAAAAGAGCAGAATACCCCCCCTCAAGTGACCCCATTTTGTAAGTTATACCCCTGCCAAACATGTGGATGGTAAATCTGATGTAGGCACACACTGAAGCTCTGGAGGACGGGGGTGGGGGGTAGCATTAAAATTTCGGAGCACAGAATTTGCTATATTTCTTTTGGGGGCGAGGAGTTATTTCACTTTTCCAGTGCCCTTGTGCTACCAGTAACGTGGAAGCACCCTATATTTACATTGACAGATGAAACCAGGGGAGGAGTCCTGAGGAGATAATTTGCATATTCCCACTGCATTTTGGGATAAGTGAAGAGTCTCCGCGAGCTCAAAGAACACTGGATTTTGGCCGTTGGAGCTGAAAGGAGGACATCGGTAAACCGAATTTTGGAGCGTATTTCACTGTTTTCATAACACATTAACAATAAGAACATGGAAGAGTCCAGGAGCCATTTGGTGAGCTGCATATCCTGATACATGTTCACATACTTGCCAGGGAAAAGCCAAACTTCACATGCCAGAAATGCAAGCTTGTGTCCCTGTTGGAGGAAAAGTTGCGAAATCTAGAAGAGAGGTTAACTACCTTGAAAATCATTAAGGAAGGTGAAGAGTTCTTAGACAGAGGATAATTATCCCTTCATGATACAGGAAGAGAAGAAATTCCAACTGCACCTGATGAAACAGAGGAATGGAAGCATGTGACCCAGAGAAGCAGGAGTATCGAGAGGCAGTCAGCACCCATACTGCTCAGGAACCAGTACCAGGCTCTCACACAGGAGAACCATGAAGAAATACAGCAAGATAAGACTTTGCCCACAATGAATAACCTTGTAAGCCCTCAGAATCCTCCGGGATAGAGAAAGAAAATGTTGTGAAGGAAAAACGGAGAGTGGTGGTCATGGGGGATTCCCTGTTGAGAGGAACAGAGGCCGCTATCTGCAGACCAGACATAACCTCAAGAGAAATGTGCTGTCTTCCAGGAGCAAAAATTAAAGATGTGTCTGACAGGATATCAAGACTTTTCAGACCTACAGATCACTACCCATTCCTGCTAATACATGTGGGGACAAATGACCCTGCAAGAAAGGACCTGGAAACCATCTGCAGTGACTTTGAAGACTTAGGCAAGAAAGTGAAAGAATTGGGAGCGCAGGTGGTCTTCTCATCCATCCTCCCAGTGGATGGCCATGGAACAATGAGGTGGAATAAGATTCTACAGGTGAACAACTGGCTACGTCGATGGTGCTGTCAACAAGGATTTGGATTTCTGGATCACGGAATGAATTATCTATATGATGGACTACTTGCTAGAGATGGGGTGCCCCTTACGAAGACTGGAAAACATGTATTTGGAAGTCGCCTTGCTACACTCATCAGGAGAGCTTTAAACTAGATCAATGTGGGAAGGGAAGCAAAAGGCCAGAAAAAGCCATACAGCTGACAAATACTATTGAGATCTCTGCTATTGGAAGCGGAAAGGAAGAACAAAGACAAAAAAATCTAAGTAATAAAAATATGGGAGGAAGAGAAACCAATCACAAACTAAAATGTTTTTATACAAATGCACAAAGCATGGGCAACAAACAAGGAGAATTGGAACTACTAACGCAGGAAAAGAAATATGATGTCATTGGAATCACTGAAACTTGGTGGGACGATACACATGATTGGAATACAAGGCTAAAAGGATACAACTTATTTGCAAGAAGCAGACTTGATAAACGAGGAGGAGGTGTCGCATTGTATGTTAGAAAAGCGTATATCTGCAGAGAGATTGAAGCAGAGACTGGGAGTTCTGTGGAAAGTGTTTGGGTAAGAATACAAGGAGAGAACAACGGAAAGGACACCATTGTAGGCATTTACTACAGGCCACCTGGGCAAGCTGAAGATATGGATGAACTCTTTATGTATCAAATGACCAAGTTCTCCAAAAAATATGACGTAGTGGTCATGGGAGATTTCAACTATCCATACATTTGTTGGGAATCTCTCTCAAGTAAAACTAACAGGTCAAGCAAATTCTTATCCTCTCTTGCTGACAACTTTATCTTCCAAAAGGTAGGGGAGAAAACAAGGGGATCTGCTACTTTGGATCTAATCCTTATAAACAGGGAGGAAATGGTTGAGGAGATAAAAGTGGCTGGGACCCTAGGAAGCAGCGATCATGCTATTATAGAATTTTGGATAACTAGAGGAGGAAGACATGTGAAGACTCAAACTTCAAGGTTAGATTTTAAATAGGCAGATTTTAAGAGACTCAGAAAGAGAATAGGAGGGATCCAATGGCTGGATGTCCTTAAGGACAAAAATGTCCAGGAAGGATGGGAAATTTTTAAAAATGAGATTCTCAAAGCACAATCGTTAACAATCCCGAAAAGTAGGAAGAATGGGAAGCATTTAAGGAAACCAGGATGGATGAACACAGAACTTAAACACATGCTAAAAAGAAAGAAAGAAATGTTTATCAAATGCAAAGAAGGAGTCATATCTAAAGAAGATTATAATGCAGTCTGCAGATCCTGCAGGGCACGTATCAGGTCAGCTAAAGCTGACAATGAATTAAGGCTTGCAAGAGATGTCAAAAGCAATAAAAAAGGATTTTGAGGGTATGTCAAAAGTAAAAGAAAAGTCAATGATGCTATAGGATTTTTACAGGATGAAAATGGTGAAATGGTAAGAAAGGATGTTGAGAAGGCCGAACTTTTTAATTCCTATTTTGCATCTGTTTTCTCTCAGAAAGAAAATGGAACATCAACTGATCTTCACTGTCCTATTAAAGGAATTGAAGAATCCAGGTTATCTGTAAACAGAAAGATTGTGAGGGAATATTTAGCTAACATAAATGAGTTCAAGTCTCCAGGTCCAGATGAATTAAACCCCAGAGTACTGAAGGAGATCGTAGAAGAAATTTTAGAACAACTCTCCATAATCTTTGAAAATTCTTGGAGAACAGGAGAAATCCCAGAAGACTGGAGAAGAGCAAATGTTGTTCCTATCTTCAAAAAGGGGAAGAAAGTGGACCCAGGGAACTATAGGCCGGTGAGTCTGACTGCTATACCAGGAAAGATCTTTGAACAAATTATTAAACAACATGTATGTAAGTACCTGGATAAGAATGAAGTGATTAACCAGAGTCAGCATGGGTTTGTAACTAACAAATCAAGTCAGACTAACTTAATTTCCTTCTATGACAGAATCACTGACTGGGTGGATCAGGGAAATTGTTAAGGGGACGGTTGCAAACAACTTTTATTCAATAATGGAAAGCAACCTTACACAGGGTCCGCGATGCAGCCTGGTGGACTGCGGCCAAACACCTTCCGGGTGAGAAGGTAAAACAACCAACTTAAATAACAATCCCTTCCGTGTTACTGCACACCGGAACGGGAATAGGGATTCGCACTATCTCCGTTAACAGCACGAGAGATGTGCGATAAATAATATATCTGTAGCCCTGTTAACTGCACAGGGACTACACAGCAGACGCTAGGATGCGTGTGTGACTCACGTCGGCGAATATGTGCTCCCAGCCGGCGTGCTACCGCACTGAGGAGTATCTCTCCACGTGGCTTACAGGCGGTGCTGGGAATAGGGTGTCTGCAGACTGCTCGGGGTGTATGGCGACCCCTTTGTCGGAGCCAGACTGTCAGATGAAGCTACCTGCCTATTTCATCTAAGCCTGCCTATTTCCACTAAACCTGCCTGCCAGAAACTAAAGCACACCTGGAGCCCAAAAGACCAAGCGTCCACACAACACCATCACAGCTCAATGATCAGAGCGCGCCGCCATGTTTGTGGGCGGGCTATTTAAAGATTAAGCCCTGCCCACCGTCGCACTATTGGTGACGTCACCCGCAACCAATCAGGCGGCGCCAGGTCACCGGATCAGCTGACTCCCAAACCACCAATCACGGTCCACCATGTCACAGGCATGCTCAGTGCAGAGAATCCTGGACTTAAGCTTTAGCAGCCCTGTTTCCCTCCGCAACCTATCCTTCATGTTGCTAGGAACAAAGACCCAAGAGACAACCTGTACATCTCGTGCACCAGCTAGGCGTTGGGACTGATGATGATGTTGAGCAGCATCATCCCTGGCTGGACTGGAATGGGAGACTACAGAATCCACTGATGGTTCTGAACCTATTTCAAATCTAGCAAACACCTGACGCCTAACAGAAATGCCGTAGATATAGTATATCTTGACTTCAGCAAAGTATTTGACAAAGTATCTCACACCATCCTTATTGAAAAAATGACCAAGTATTGAAAGGACAAGGCAACTGTTAGGTGGATTCATAACTGGCTTAGTGATCGGACTCAACGGGTGGTCGTAAATGGCTTCACATCCAGCTGGATGAATGTCTGAAGTGGGGTACCACGGGGCTCTGTCCTGGGACCTGTATTGTTCAACATCTTTATCAATGATTTAGATGAAGGAATTGAGGGTAAACTGATTAAATTTGCTGATGACACAAAGCTAGGAGGGATAGCTAACACTAGAGAAGAGAAAGAGAGGATTCAAAAAGACCTAAATAAACTGGAGCAGTGTGCAGCAAGTAACAGAATGTTTTTTAACAGGGAAAAATTCAAAGTACTACATCTGGGCAATAAAAATGAAAAAAGCATGTACAAAATGGGAGGAATAGAGCTAAGCAACAGTACATGTGAAAAATACTTAGTTATACTAATAGATCATAGACTGAACATGAGTAAACAGTGTGATGCAGCAGCTAAAAAAGACAAATACAATTCTGGGATGTTTTAACAGAAGCATACAATCTAGATCATGTGAAGTCATTATCGGACTTTACTCCTCCTTGTTCAGACCTCATCTGGTATACTGTGTCCAGTTTTGGGCACCACATTTTAAAAAAGACATCGACAAACTGGAGCAAGTTCAGAGAAGAGCGACCAGAATGGTGACCGGTCTGCAACCATGTCCTATGAGGAACGGTTGCAGGATTTGGGAATGTTTAGCTTGCAAAAAAGAAGACTGAGAGGAGACTTAATAGCTGTCTACAAATATGTCAAGGGCTGTCACATTGTAGAAGGATCATCTTTATTCTCATTTGCACAAGAAGCAATGGGATGAAACTGAATGGGAGGAGACACAGATTAGATATTAGAAAAAACTTTTTGACAGTTAGGATGATCAACGAGTGGAACAGGCTGCCACGAGAGGTGGTGAGTTCTCCTTCAATGGACGTCTTCAAGCAGAGGCTGGACAGACATCTGTCTGAGATGATTTAGTGAATCCTGCTTTGAGCAGGGGGTTGGACCAGATGGCCCAGGAGGTCCCTTCCAACTCTACAATTGTATGATTCTATGGATCTGAGTGTTTTGTTTGTTTTATGGATAGATTTGAAGCTTTTATTGGGAACATTTTACATAACATTTTGGATCATATTTATCCGGTGCTCTATGCTGAGCACTTATTTTGAAGTTTCCATTGAAATCTCTGGGTGACGTGATTCAGGTGACACCCCCCAGTGGATCCATTCATTATAATGAGGCAGCAGAGTTACTCTTCTGGGCTCCATCTTACCTCTGTTCAGCGTCGTCCTACTTTTCAGAGGTGTCCAAAACTGCGGCCGATCGCGCATTTATGCACACCTAAAAAGACGGACAATACCGACTCACAGGCCAGACAGCGTCCAGTGTTGCCATCTGCCTTGTTTTAGGGAATCGTCCTCTGGGACAGTCATGTAAGGGCTTGTTTTTTGCGGGACGATTTGACGTTTTTATTGGTACCATTTTTGGTCACATGTCATTTTTTGATTGCTTTCTATTCTAAATTTGGGGAGGGAAAATAAACAAAAACTGGCAATTCAGGAATTGTGTTTTTTTTTTTTTTTTTTTTATGCCGTTCCGCGTGTGGTAAAATTGATAAGGCAGAGTTATTCTTCAGCTCTGTACGTTTACAGCGGTACCACATTAATAGCGTTTTTATACAAAAAATATATATATATTTTGCATCGCTTTATTCTGAGAGCTATAATTTTTTTATCTTTCCACTGATGGGGCTGTATGGCGGCTTGTTTCTTGTGGGACAAGATGACGTTTTCAGCGGTGCTAATTTTATATATATTTGTTTTTTTTATCGTGTTTCATTCCCCTTTTTTTCCCAGTGGCATGATGATAAAGCATCGTTAGCCTCGTTTTTTTAAGTTTTTTTTGTGCGGCGTTCACTGAAGGGGTTAACTAGTGTGACACTTTTATAGGTCGGGTTGTTCCAGACTCGGCAATACCAAATATGTGTACTTTTTTTTATTTTATTTATTTTTTACATAAAAATGTGTATTTATTAGTGAATATTTTTTTAAAATTATTATTATTTATTTAATTTTTTTTACATATTTTTACACATTTTTTGCCATTTATTTTTTACTTTTTACTTAGTCCCTTTATGGGACCTTCACTTGTTTCTCTTTGATCACAGATATAATGTATTGCAATGTACTAGATTGCAGTGCATTCATTATACCTTTAGTGAAAGCTCCTGAGCCCATGCTGTGAGCATGGTTTCAGCAGCTTTCCGTAGCTTGGTGACCCGGGGGTCGTCATGACGACCCCTGGTCACCATGGCAATGATTGGGCCCCACGACATCGCAGGGCCACCGATCTGTCAGCGGATTTAACAGCCAGGGATGGTGCTGACACGGCTACTAGCTGTTTAGTGCCGGAGCTCAGCCACTGGTGGTGCTGAACTCCGGCACTGATCGGGCTGGAGACGCTGATATTTCAGCATCTTCTGCACGATCATGCTGAGATCGGTCAGTCAGATTGACTGACCGATCGCAGCGATCTAGGTGTGCGGACCGACCATATGGCTCCCTGCACCCCATCTTGTGCTGCTCAGCTGTCACAGATAGCTGTCCGCACTTATCTGTCACTGCGTGTTTACACGCTGTGACAGTTTAAAGCCATAACGGACACTGCACGGCAAGAAGCATTAACTTACACCTGCTCATGCCGTGCAGTGTCCGTCATTGGGCGTTATGGGGTTAATACCGCTGTCAAGTGTGATGGTGACATGTAACAGACTTTAACATAATGGCCATCAGTTCTAATGAACATGGGGCCACCGTGCAGTATGAATGCACATTGACGAAGGGTTACCTTGACTGCCGGATGACCACTTTAAAAAAATATATATATGGCTCTCAGAATATGGTGACAAAAGCCAAATTGTTTTTGTAAATGTTTTTATTTTATTTTTAATTAGTAAATCATGAATAGAAATATATAGATTTGGGATCCCGTAACCATACTGACCCATAGAGCAAAGGTAACAGATCACCACCTGATTACCACAAAGTAAGCGGCGCTAGTACAAAACCTTGAAAAAGAAAATGTGGAATTACAGTTTTTTTCCTCACCGTTTCCACTTATTTCATAGAATAAGTTGTGTTCTGCAAAAAAACAAGCCCTCTTGCGGCTATGTCGAAATATTAGAAAGGTTATGATTCTTGTTACAAGGAGAGGAAAAAGTAAGTTACAATATCCTGGGGAAAAGCTCTGTGTCTGCCTCCTGAAAACCTCCAGCTCAGGGTTTGTTACCCGACCGACGACATGTTTAACAGATTCCTTTGACTAAACCACCCTTCACATGTCCATATAATACCGGTACTGGAAAAATGGTACCGGTGTCATAAGTATTTTGGATCAGTGTGTCATCCGTGTGCCATCAGTGTTCCATCCGTGTGCAATTCATTTTTTTTCCACCATGACTTAAATATCAATTCCAAAGCTTCTCCTATACTTTGCAGTGTTAAACATGTACAGCACACGGTTGTCACAAGGATGTTTCACACGGAGCCCGAAATGTGTATTGGCCCTTGTAATCCATGCGGACGGGTCTCATGCAAAGATCTCCATAGATTATGATAGGTATGTGTGGATACGTGTCTTCAGTGCATGTGAAAGCGAATGCCACACGTGCTGAAAACATGTACATGTGAAGGAAGCTTTACACACTGTGTGAACAAGTATGAAAAGTCACCTCTTAATCATTGAATTAAGGTTTTCTCTTTTGGTTCATTGCCATGGGTATAAAATCCAGCATCTAAGCATGTAGTCTGCCTGTGCGAACAGTTGTGATAAAATGGCTTGTTCTAAAGAGCTCCCTGAATTCAGCATCTTGCTGTCATATGTTGTCACAAGTCAGTTCATGAAAGTTCAAATAAGACATGGCTGGGTGAGTTTGGTGTGGAAGAACATGACTGACCCTTCAAGAGACCTAACCTCAACTCCATCAGATAGATACCTTTTGGATTAACCAGAGATTACAAGCCAGGTCCCCTTGTCCAACATCAGTGTCTGACCTGATAACTGCTCTTCTGGAAGAATGGACAACAAATTGCACAGAAATATCCCCCAATTTTTTTTTTTAGAGTGGAAGCTTTATTAGCTGCAAAGGGAGATCAACTCCATGTTAATGACCCTGGATTTAAAAAGCAATGTCATAAAATTTCCTCCAGGAGTAATGTGTATGTGTCCCAATAATTTTATCCCTACAGTGTGTAATAGGTTCTGCTTCTTCCATGGTGAGAGGTGGAGACTGCTTCTCTGATGATGTGTAAATCTGGAGGTGAATGAGAATCATAATCAGTTTTGTTATATATTTTAGGAAGGACGTCCAGAATAAGAGGCAGAAAGCGTCCGATTATTGAGGACGACAGTGAGGAGGAGGTGCAGCCAACGTAAGCACTAAATACGACTATCATTCGTTACATTGTATTGTAAGGCTATGTTCACATGTCTGGTAGTTATACCTGTTTTTGGATTTGTTAGGGGTGATAAAAAATGAAAAGATACAATGCAAAATTAGTTCATTCAAATAAGGACGGGAATGTCTTAAATTGTTTTCTTTTTTACTGCAATCTGTTTTTTAGCATGATCATGTGACGATTTGCCATGAGCGTTACCCGTTGGCCATCGCTCATAGCAGATGATCATTTTAACCATGTGTAGCACAAGTGATCGGATGAAAGCACCTTCAAGTCTTCTAAGGAAACTATTAAGGCCAGAAAAAAGTAAAAAAAAAAAAATGTTGTTTTTTTTAAAAATATAAACGTTCAAATCACCCCCCTTTTGCCCCATTCAAAATAAATTAATAATAAAACTAAAATATACATATATTGCTGCATTCTGAATCGCCCGATCTATCAAGATATAAAAAGAATTAATCCAAATGGTAAACTGTGTAACGAGAAAAAAAATCAAAACACCAGAATTAAGTTTTTTTGGTCGCTGCAACATCGCAATAAAACGCAATCACAAGCGATTAAAACATTATATCTACCTAAAAATATTATCAATAAAACCTTCAGCTCAGCGTGCGAAAAATAAGCCCTCACCCAGCCCCAGATCCTGAAAAAGGGAGACGCTACGGGTCTCGGAATATGGCGCCATTATAATTTTTTTTACAAACTTTAGAATTTATTTCACCACTTTAAAAAAAATAACCTATTCATGTTTGGTATCTACAAACTCATAATGACCTGGAGAATCATAATTGCAGGTCAGTTTTAGCATTTAGTGAACATGGTAAAAAAAAAAAACAACCAAGAGACAAGTGTAGAATTATACTTTTTTTTGCAATTTTGACGCACTTTTGAATTTTTTCCTTTTTGTCCAGTACACGACATTGTAAAACCAATGATGTCGTTCAAAATTACAATTCGTCCCAGAAAAAATAAACCATCACAGGGACATATTAAAAAATAAAAAAGTTATGCCTCTGGGAAAAAGGGGAGCGAAAAACGGAAAATCCCAAGGTCGTGAAAGGGTTAAAGGACAGAAATCCTCAGCTATAGTGATTGAACAGTACCACCACATACCACCATAGCATTACTGAATCTCTCTATACCATGTGTGGTTAATACCGTAACTAATACTGCCATATAGTTACTAAATTATACTTTTATAACATGATTTTAGAACCACCATACTGTAACTGAAAAACAGCATCATATTGTGACTTTATCACTTGGGGTCTGAGCTGTTTTGATGCCCAGCGATCAAAAAGTTATTTAATTCTAAATGCCCTCAGACTCATGAGATAGAAGTTGGCTAAACCCGGTGATTTTGGCTTGAATCGGTTAGCTTCCTAACGTCTGTGGGGACAGGCCTGATTCTAGCTTTTTTTTTTGGTGCCCAAGGCGAAAATTCAAGTGGCACCCCTCCCAGCAGTTCATGGTATACCTGCAGTGAATAAACACAATCCCATCATTGTTTTTTAGGTTTTGCTTTTAAGATATTCATTATGTGGTAAAAGTGACGTGTGAACATGATTCTTTAGGTCTTTGTGATTACAGTAATCCCAAACTTTCAGAGATTCTTATTTTTGTTAAAAAAAACAACATTTAGCTTGTGATGCTCTTTTAAGGACCTGTTAGAACAATAAAAATATATCTATGAAGCTATGTGAGGGCTGTTTTTTGCATAGTAAGTTGAAATATTTTTTGCTATCAATTCAGGGTGCATACATTTGGATGGCTTTTTGCTGTAAGAGGTGTGGTGACAAAAAAAAGTAGTTCTTCTATTTTTTTTTCTCTTTACTGCATATGTTAGTTCTTTTTATATTTTGATAGATCAGACTTTTAAGGATGTGGACATACCAAATTTTTTTTAATTGTTTAATTTTTTTTTAATGAGGGAAGACCGCACCAGATCCATGATCATTAAATGAATACATCACCAGAACATTCCATCAGTACATGAATGGCACCAGCATCCTCATCAGTACTTAGATACAGCACCAAAACAACCATTAATACACTAATTCATTATTAAAACCATAATCGGTAATTGAATATAGCACTGGGACCATCATTATTAATTGAATACATCGCCAGAACCACCAACTGCACATGAATACAGTGAAGAGCAAAAGAGTATCAATCTTTTGAACTTTTGACTTTCAGGCTCCATATCTCACCATCCACTACTTATTTTATTGTGAGACTACCCTCATTTTATAGACAATCATCTTGTCTATCTCATATATAAACTTGAGTTGCAACTATTTGGCATATGATTAATTATGCAGATTCTTGTCATGTCACTGCACTGTTACTGTTTTGCTCCTAAAAATCTAAATACAATTTTTTATTATTTTATTAGTATTTTGTAAATCCACCTTTGGCTTTCAACACTGCCTGAATCCTTCTGGGCATGCTCTCGATCAGATTCAAACATGTCTTGACCGACATCTAATTCCGGGTCTCTTTTACATGTTCCCAGTTGGTGCATGCTCTTCGACTCGCTTGGATATGTATATAGTTTTTTATTCCATTCTACCCACAAGTGTTAAATTGGATTAAGGTCTGAGGTCTGTGGGGGCCAATCCAGCACTTCGACTTCATTGTCATTGAACCATTTATTTGCCAATCTCAACATATGCTTTGGTTCGTTGTCCTACTGGAACACTATGTTGTCCTTTTCATACCGATGGTACTCGAGTGTACAAAGTAATTAGTCTTGTAGGATACTCACATATAGCTCAGCATTGAGACCACCATCGATTCTGGTAAAGTATCCAACGCCTTTAGCTGTGAAACAACCCCATATCATCAGGCTTCCTTCACCGAACTTGACAGTTCCTTCAATTTCTCCATCCTTTAGCCCCATTTTCCTTTGTTTCTTCCAGACCCATTTTCACCCATCATAGCCTAGTCTATTGACTTTTGTCCCATAGCTCCAAACCACCCGTTTCCTATCTTCTACAGTTCACTTTTCATACCTTTTTGCAAACTTGTGTCGACGCTTCTTATGATGATATTGAAGTCGATGCTTCTTCATCTTTTTTTGAGCCACCATTCAAGACTTGTGTAACATGCGTTACACGGTGCTTGCATAGACATCTGTGATCTCACTATTACGAAACTTACAAGTCACTCCAGCCTGTGATATTGGAAGCAGACTTTGCATCCGTAAGTATGGCAAAAGAGGTGACGGGGAATGCATGATTGGAGCAGTAGGCTGGTACTCAAAAGGAGTTGGATATGCTGGAGACGTTGAAATGGTCTGGGAAGAAGCGCTCCCTGAAGGACGATACATTGCATACCGCATAGACTGCTCTTATCTAGGAGAGGCATCTGAGGTATCAGTGAGGAAGTGGTGGGTGCTGCCTTTCATGGTAATTGTAGGGTCTTGTGATGGTGTAGGTGTCTATCTGCCCTTTTTGACACCCACCTGGTTAGGTAAAATGCAATATCCAAGTAGTTGTTGGTGAATTAAGACCCATAAGAACAATGAACATTTCTTCACTCCACATTTGCAAGTACAACTCCCTCTACCTTGATGGTTTTATCATTTAAAATAGTATTTTTCTTTTCACTTTGACTCTTAACACAGACCTTGATTTGTATGTTTCTACAGAAAGAAATTCACAAGAAATGAGGAAACCCCTCCTTCGTCTTTTGTGGCTTTTGAAAGCGACGTTTTGTGAGTAATTTTGACAACATATAATAAGTTCAAGTTAAACTTCACTTAAAAGCTATGTTCACACATGTTGTGTTTTTTTTAGCATTTTTTGCTGCAGATTTTTATGCAAATTTTCAGCTGTGTTTTGCAGTACCTACCAGCAAAGTCTATGAGAAACCAGAATTGTCTGTTCACACATCATGCTTTTTTGTTGTTGCGTATTTTGTGCCTTGGTTGGGTTTTTGGAAAATAGAGCATGTCACTTTCAGCATTTTTGTCAGTGTTTTTTCACCCATGGGAAATAATGGGTGGTTGTAAAGGGAAGTGTTCCAGGTTGTACATGTATATACGTATCTGCATGCTAGCCATGCTTGCAGATAAGTATACATGTATATATTGGCCCCACATCTCCCCATGTGTTTCAGTCTGTTTGCTGCTGGGGGAGGTTTCAATAGAATGTCCAGCCATGTGCTAAAACAGGTTTTGCGAGTATGGTTGGACATGAACAAAGATCTTAGCCAGTGGGCAGGGAATAATACATCATTTCCTGTGACATGAAGCTGGACACTGGCTGGACTTAAAACCCCAGAATGCACATGTGCTAAGGCCCCTTAGACTCTTGAAGATGGACATAACAACACATGGCTGAGTATCTCTCTTCCCCTGTAACTTCTTTACTTACTAGCCCTACATACCCTGTACTAACCCTCCTAGATATTGATAGATATATATAGGCAAAGTTGGTATAGTTGGGTGGGCCGATATTGCATGAGTGATTAGCAAACGTGGGTGGAAAATATATTAGATAATTGGGAATTGTGAATCCGTTTTGTGTACTGTGTTAGTGTGATACCTAGTAATATATTAACTGTAGACTTTTGTGTAATAAATACCTTTTATTAGCACACGATTTTGTCTCAGTTGGTATATAGTATAAGGCCCAGATAACATTAGTGGAAATTAATTATTAATAGTCAAGTTTGATGTTAATAGTGAGGCTGAGTTCACACGATGCGTTTTTCATGCGTTTCCGCGGCGTTTTTGCAGTTGCGTAAACACCGCGGAAACGCATGAAAAACGCATGGTAGAAGGGCAGCAATGTTCCCCAATTGAAATACGCATGTGCTGTGCCCATGATGCGGATTTTTCCGCAGCGTAAATGCTGCGGTCAAAAATCCGCAGCATGTCAATTAATTTTGCGGAAACGCTGCTCTTTTGCCGCCATTGACTTGCATTAGACCGCATGGAATCCGCATCACTGTATATGTTGATGCGCTTTTCATGCGGTCTAATGTGCGGATGGTATCCGGGTGTGGAGGAGAGGACTCTCATCCAGACCCAGGTACCATTAAAAAAAAAAGAATAAAATAAAAAATATATATATTCTCACCTTCTGACGGCCCGCGCTGCGTCCTGCCGGCTTCCCGCGCACTTCGCGGTTGAATGAAGGACCTTCGCTGACGTCAGAGTCATGTGACGGGTCACGTGACGCTGACGTCGGAAGGTCCTAAAGTCTTCACTGCCGGCATCCGGAACCGATGAAGCAGGACACCGGGGGCCATCAGAGTGTAAAGTATATATTTATTTTTTATTTTTTGACATTCACACACTATATAAATCCATGCCGGTTGCATGGATTTATATAGTGTGAAGTTGACAAGCACTTTCCAAGTGATGCTAAAATCGCTTGGGAAGCACTTGTCAACCCGCATGCGGAAATGAAAGTGAAGACCGCTTCATTTCCGCATGTCCCTGGCAGGAAACCACATGTACAATCCGCATGCTTTTTTTCCTGCCAGAAAGATGCAGAAACGCTCAGGAAAAAATCCTGAGCATTTCTGCATAGTGTGCACATAGCCTTAATATCGGACCTCAGTAGAGGTGTAGGAGAGTGCCCCCATTAATTACTGATATTTTGGAGGAAAATCACGTCATTATACAGTGATGAATAAAACGCTAAAAAAATGCACCAAAATTTGCAGCAGCGTTTTTGATGGTGAAATAGAATGGGGTTCTTTTTTAACAGAACTTTATGTACATGCATAAATAGAGACAGGACAGTGAAAAAAATCGCTGAAAAAACTCACAAAAAATGCATCAAAAAACGCAGCAAAACGTTTTTGACGCAGCTGATTTCCTGCCAGAGATTGTGTTTTGATGCAGTTTTCTGAAGCTGAAAAACACAACATGTGTGAACACAGCCAAAGTAAAACTTAACCGGTTCCCGACCGCCCACTGTAGATAAACGTCCGCGCTGCCTGGACTCTGTGCAGCGCCGACGTTTAAAAACGGTGGGTGGTCGCGCAGCGCTCAGGACCCCCAGGGTCCTGCAAGCACTGCGATTCCGGTGCAGAGCGTTAGCTCTGACAGGGAACATCATCAGGCCCTGATTAGATCAGGTCCCGGTGATGTTAACCCTTTGCTGTCTTCTATATGCTGCGATCTATAGTGATCGCGGCAAATAGGAGACAGCAGGAGGAGAGGGGGTCGTCTTACCTCCGAAGACCTCCGTTTCCTTTCAGGGCCTGGGGTTGCTATGGCAGCTGGAGGTCACATGACCGCCTCCAGCTCTGCCATATATGGTGTCCTGTCTGGCTCAGCCTGCAAGCTGAGCCAGAGAGGAGACTGACTGAAACAGTCAGTGAAGATCTCATGTAATGTAATACATGTCTATTACATTACATGAGATCAGTGATCAGAAAAATAAAAATTAATGTCCCATACAGGGACTAAGTAAAAATGTAAAAAAAAAGTAAAAAAAAAGTTTTAAAACTATTAAAAAAAAAATCACAAAATAAATAAAAATAAATAAATAAAATATTAAACCAATAAATCCATATATTTTTACAAAACCAAAAAAAGTACACATATTTGGTATCGCCGCGTCCGAAACAACCCGAGCTATAAAACTGTCACACTAATTAACTCCTTCTGTGCATACCGTAATAAAAATAAATAAAAAAACGGAGCAAAAAAATATGCTTTTTCATCATATCGCCAAACAAAAAGTGGAAAAAAATGCGATCAAAAAGCAGAATAGAAATAAAAATGGTACCACTGAAAACGTCATAAAAAAAAGCCGCCATACAGCTCCATCAGACGAAAAATAAAAAAGTTATAGCGCTCAGAATAAAGCAATGCAAAAAAATTTTTTTTTTCTATAAAATTGTTTTATTGTGTAAAAGTGCCAAAACATTAAAAAAAATACAGTAAGTGTAGTATCGCTGTAAACGTACTGACCCGAAGAATAACGCTGCCTGATCACTTTTACCACACGCAGAACGGCATAGAAAAAAACTCAAAAAACAATTCCTGAAGTGTTTGTTTTTGTTAATTTTACCTCCCAAAAAACAGAATAGAAAGCGATCAAAAAATGTCACGTACCCAAAAATGGTACCAATAAAAATGTCAACTCGTCCCGCAAAAAACAAGCCGTCACATGACTCTGTCGGCCGAAATCTGGAAAAATTATAGCTCTCAAAATATGGTGATGCAAAAACTAGATTTTGCAAAAAAAGCGTATTTTAGTGTGTGACAGCTGTCAGTCATAAAAACCCGATATAAATCTGGTATCTCTGTAATCGCACCGACCCGAAGAATAAAGTAATCTAATCAGTTATATCACACTAGGAACGGCGTAAAAAATAAATTAAACCAATTCTTCACCTGCTACTGATTTGTTTATTATGTCTCCCAAAGATCCCAGTAAGGCTCTGCTCATATTTATCCTGTGCTCTGCGCTGAGCACTTACACCAGAGTTTCCGTGTAAATCTCTGAAATACGTGATTCAGCCGGAACCCATGATGGAAGATTCCCTGTAATGAGGCAGATATAGGCACTGTGGACGCCGTCTAGCCTGGGATCCCACGGTGTCATTTGTTTTAGGCATGCATAAAAGTGCGGTTGGCCACAGTTTTGTGCACTTCTGAAAAAAAGGACACCGCTAAACAGAGGCCAGACGGAGTAGAGAGTAACTCTGCTGCCTCATTATAGTGAATGGATCCTGCAGGGGTTTCATCTGAATTACATCACTTGGAAATTTAGATGGAAACCCCGATGTAAGTGCTCAGCCTAGAGCGCCGGATAAATGTTACGTAAAATGTTCCCAATAAAAGCTTCAACTCAGTCCTCAAAAAAAGCTAGTCCCCACTCAGGTCCGTCATCTGTTAAAAATATAAGGGACTTCCAAGTTACTGGTAGCAGAAAGGCTCTGGAAAAGCAAAATGACCCTTGCCCCCCAAAAGAAATTCAGAAAATTTTGTGCTCCCAAATCCAAATGCCTATTCTACAATAATTTGTTCTCCAATTGTCAAATAGCACTCCGTACCCCCCAGATCTCACCGTATGGCTAAGTGGTACGATACAGCCACATATGGGGTATTGCCACTTTTAGAAGAAATTGTGTGACACATTTCGGCACCATTTTTACCCATTGCCCTGTGTGAAAATGTAAAATCTGAGGGTAAAACATTTTTTTGTGGTAAAAATATAATTATGCTTTTTTCACTGCCCAATGGTATAAATTTAAAAATTAAAAAATACTCACTACTTCCCTAGATGAATTCCTTGAGAGGTGTAGTTTACAAAATGGGGTCACTTGTGGGGGTTTCTGCTGTTTTGACATGTCAGCGACTCTTCAAATGTGACATGGTGTCTGCTGCCTATCCCAGCCAACATAGCGCTCCTTTCTCTTCCGAACCCTGCCGTACACCAAAGCAGTGGTTTTCCCCCACATATGGGGTATCGGCGTACTCAGGAGAAATTGTACAACAAATTTCATGGTGCAATTTATCCTGTTACCCTTATGATAATGCAAAATTAGGGAATGAAAAACATTTTTTATGGGAAAAATGTGAAAATTTTATTTTTACGGCTCAATATTATAAACTTCTGTGAAGCAGCTGGGGGTGCAAGGTGCTCACCACACATCTAGATAAGTTCCCTAAGGGGTCTAGTTTCCAAAATGGTGGCACTTGTGGGGGGTTTCCACTGTTTAGGCACATTAGGGGCTCCCCAAATGTGACATGGCGTCCGCTAATTATTCAAACAAATTTTACATTCAAAAAGTCAAATGGCGCTCCTTCCCTTTCAAACCCTGCCATGTGCCCAAACAGTAATTTGCCTCCACATATGGGGTATCGGCGTGTTCAGGAGAAATTGCACAACAAATTTCATGGTGCAACTTATCCTGTTACCCTTATGATAATACAAAATTAGGGAATGAAAAACATTTTTTGAGGGAAAAATGTGAAAATTTTATTTTTACGGCTCAATATTATAAACTTCTGTGAAGCAGCTGGGGGTGCAAGGTGCTCACCTCACATCTAGATAAGTTCCCTAAGGGGTCTAGTTTCCAAAATGGTGGCACTTGTGGGGGGTTTCCACTGTTTAGGCACATTAGGGGTTCCCCAAATGCGACATGGCGTCTGCTAATTATTCAAACAAATTTTACATTCAAAAAGTCAAATGGCGCTCCTTCCCTTTCAAACCCTACCATGCGCCCAAACAGTAATTTGCCTCCACATATGGGGTATCAGCGTGTTCAGGAGAAATTGCACAACAAATTTCATGGTGCAATTTATCCTATTACCCTTATGATAATGCAAAATTAAGGGATGAAAAACAGTTTTGTGGGAAAAATGTGAAAATTTTATTTTTACAGCTCAATATTATAAACTTCTGTGAAGCACCTTGGGGTTCAAGGTGCTCACCACACATCTAGATAAGTTCCCTAAGGGGTCTAGTTTCCAAAATGGTGTCACTTGTGGGGGTTTAGGTACATCAGGAGCTCTCCAAACGCAACATGGCGTCTGCTAATTATTCAGACAAATTTTACATTCAAAAAGTCTAATGGCGCTCCTTCCCTTCCGAACCCTGCAGTGCGCCCAAACAGTGATTTTCCCTCACATATGGGGTATCAGCACGCTCAAGAGAAATTGCACAAAAAAATTTGGGGTCCATTTTTTTCCTGTTACCCCTGTGAATATAAAAAAAATTGGGTCTAAAGTAACATTTTTGTGAAAAAAGTTAAATGTTAATTTTTTTCTTCCACATTCCAAAAATTCCTGTGAAGCATCTGAAGGGTTAATAAAGTTCTTGAATGTGGTTTTGAGCACCTTGAGGGGTGCAGTTTTTAGAATGTTGTTACTTTTGGGTATTTTCTGTCATAAAGACCCCTCAAAGTGACTTCAAATATGATGTGGTCCCTAAAATAATGTTTTTGTAAATTTTGTTGGAAAAATGAGAAATCGCTGGTCAACTTTTAACCCTTATAGCTCCCTAACAAAAAAAAATTTTGGTTCCAAAATTGTGCTGATGTAAAGTAGACATGTGGGAAATGTTATTTATTAACTATTTTGTGTGACATATCTCTCTGATTTAAGGGCATGAAAATTCAAAGTTTGAAAATTTCAAAATTTTCGCCAAATTTCCGATTTTTTCACAAATAAACACAAGTTATATCGAAGAAATTTTACCACTATCATGAAGTACAATATGTCATGAAAAAAACAATCTCAGAGTCAGGGGAATACATTGAAGCGTTCCAGAGTAATTACTTCATAAACTGGCAGTGGTCAGAATTGAAAAAATTGGCCTGGTCACGAAGGCAAAAACAGGCTCTGGTGCGAAGTGGTTAATAGTGCTGCGGTGTACAGAAACAGTTCCAGAATTTTGGGCTGAGGCCCTCCAGTCTTCCTCTATAGAGAGGGGAAATATGTGTGAAGGTACCCCAGGAGGGCTCCAAATGTGTGGGTAAAATATATATCCCTCGGGGGGGGAAATTGAAAAAAAGTTTAAAAAATTTTTTTTTGTGGACTTAGAAAATTTTCACACATGTGTCAGACTTCCAGAGAGGGGAGCATGTCAGTGCGCGCATCCGATTTCAGTTCCAGAGCGATTCATCCGATGAGTCCTTCATACTTAGTCGTTTTTGCAAAATTTTGGACTTTTTTGAAAATTTCACTTTTCTGTGAAAATCTCCGCTAAATGAGGTTATACTATGTTAGAGGCCATCCCAGGAGGGCTCCAAATGTGTGGGTAAAATATATATCCCACAGGGGGAAAATTGAAAAAAAGTCGAAAAAAAAATTTTTTTTGAGGACTTAGAAAATTTGCACACGTGTCAGATTTCCAGAGAGGGGAGCATGTCAGTGCGCGCATCCGATTTCAGTTCCAGAGCGATTCATCCGATGAGTCCTTCATACTTATTCGTTTTTGGCAAAATTTCTGACTTTTTGAAAATTTCACCTTTTTGTGAAAACTTCCACAAAATGAGGTTATACTATGTTAGAAGGCATCCCAGGAGAGCTCCAAATGTGTGGGTAAAATATGTATCCCACAGGGGGAAAATTGAAAAAAAAGTTGTAAAAAATTTTTTTTGTGGACTTAGAAAATTTTCACACATGTGTCAGACTTCCAGAGAGGGGAGCATGTCAGTGCGCGCATCCGATTTCAGTTCCAGAGCGATTCATCCGATGAGTCCTTCATACTTAGTCGTTTTTGTCAAAATTTTTGACTTTTTGAAAATTTCACTTTTTTGTGAAAACTTCCACAAAATGAGGTTATACTATGTTAGAAGGCATCCCAGGAGAGCTCCAAATGTGTGGGTAAAATATATATCCCACAGGGGGAAAATTGAAAAAAAGTTGAAAAAAATTTTTTTTGTGGACTTAGAAAATTTTCACACATGTGTCAGACTTCCAGAGAGGGGAGCATGTGAGTAAGCGCATCCGATTTCAGTTCCAGAGCGATTCGCGCAATGAGTCCTTCATACTTAGTCGTTTTTGGCAAAATTTCTGACTTTTTGCAAATTTCACTTTTTTGTGAAAACTTCCACAAAATGAGGTTATACTATGTTAGAGGGCATCCCAGGAGGGCTCCAAATGTGTGGGTAAAATATATATCCCACGTGGGGAAAATTGAAAAAAAGTTGAAAAAATTTTTTTTTGTTGACTTAGAAAATTTTCACACATGTGTCAGACTTCCAGAGAGGCGAGCATGTAAGTAAGCGCATCCGATTTCAGTTCCAGAGCGATTCATCCGATGAGTCCTTCATACTTAGTAGTTTTTGCAAAATTTTGGACTTTTTTGAAAATTTCTCTTTTTTGTGAAAACTTCCACAAAATGAGGTTATACTATGTTAGAGGGCATCCCAGGAGAGCTCCAAATGTGTGGGTAAAATATATATCCCACAGGGGGAAAATTGAAAAAAAGTTGTAAAAAAATTTTTTTGTGGACTTAGAAAATTTTCACACATTTGTCAGACTTCCAGAGAGGGGAGCATGTCAGTGCGCGCATCCGATTTCAGTTGCAGAGCGATTCATCCGATGAGTCCTTCATACTTAGTCGTTTTTGTCAAAATTTCTGACTTTTTGAAAATTTCACAATTTTGTGAAAACTTCCACAAAATGAGGTTATAATATGTTAGAGGGCATCCCAGGAGAGCTCCAAATGTGTGGGTAAAATATATATCCCACAGGGGGAAAATTGAAAAAAAGTTGAAAAAAATTTTTTTGTGGACTTAGAAAATTTTTCAACTTGTGTCAGACTTCCAGAGAGGGGAAAATGTGAGTGAGCGCATCCGATTTCAGTTCCAGAGCGATTCGCCCGATGAGTCCTTCATACTTAGTCGTTTTCAGAAGTCACAATTTTGACTTCCAGGACCCGCAAAACGTTAGTAAATTGAGCCCGCTCCCCAGTTCCAAGCGTTTTGAGGTGTCCCTGGTTGCAGTAATGCAGCCTGCCCACTAGATGTCGCAAAAGAGACAAAAAGTGAAAAAGAACCAGAATGAGGAAATTCCAGGGAGCCGAATCCGCCTGACAGTTCCAGGCGATCGGGTACTTTTTGGAATGCGTCCCTAAAGTGGGTATAGGGTGACACTCCATACAAAGATCCAGTTTTGCACACCACCGGCAGAATATATGAGAGAGAGGTACCTCTCAGCCCCGACACATTTTGACTCATTTAAGCAGGTTTTCACCTCCGTAGGCCCGGGTACGCGTTTTGGCTATGAGTCCCTGTTCGGCTGGAGGTCTGCACCTTGGCTGAACCCAGGCTTCCGCAGCTGCGTGGGGGGACTTTTGCCGGTCGCCTATCCCAAGTCAGAGAGGTGTTCCTGGGTTGAAGTGAGCCTGGCCAGACCCCCCCCACGGGCCCTGGTTCTCCACATGGGGGCGCCGTCAAGGCTAAAATCTGGATTTTTAGGCCCGGGAGAGGCTCCATGAGGGCGGATGCTTTTGTGGCTTTGACCCCAGTTCCACATCCAGTACCCCCTCTGCAAGGGCGCCTGTACCCGAGTCTCGCTTCCAGGACTCTTGGGCACGTATTTCCCGACGACAGGGGTTAGCAGCCTCCGTACTTGGGCAAGTCCCTCCACGCACCCCTGCTCTTCCTCCGATCGATCTGGCGCAGCGCTCCCGGGTGGGGAGGTGGCGCCGCTCGCTCGGCCCGGGCTTTGGAGCTCGCGCTGGCTTAAGGTGAGCGGTCCCCTTCCTCCTCTACCCCCGGGCTTTCGACACCTATCTTTGGGCGCGCACGCCGGCCTCGCCTCCCGTCCGCGGAGGTGGCCGAGCCGTGGGGAGATTGGCCCGACCCGAGCGAAGGCAGCGGTCCGACGACCCGCACGGGCGAACGGCGTGGCGCCCACCCACCCAGGCGTGGGGGCCGTCGTCCGAATCGCTTCCTGTGCGGGGAAGCACACCGATCTTCTCCGAGGGCGGCCCTTTTCTTCCAGATGCGTAACCGGCCAGCGGAGGCCCGCGCCGCCCCTCGCGTCCGACAGGGCGGCCTCCGCGGCGGTGGCGACAGCGGCGGCGGTGGGTG